>NW_018743246.1:0-44146 GCF_001683475.1 Chenopodium quinoa
TTAGCTTTGAAAAATGCATTTGACTTTCATTTGATTCAATTAGCTTTGTTGAATGAATTTGACTTTCATTTGATTCAAAAAGCTTTGATTGAATGTGTTTCACTTTCATTTGATTCAATTACCTTTGTAGAATGCATTTTTTTATTTGATTCAATTAGCTTTTTAAAAGCATTGACTTTCATTTGATTTCAAAAAAAGCTTTCTTTGAATGTGTTTGACTCTCATTTGTTCAATTAGCTTTTTAGAATGCATTTGACTTTCATTTGATTCAATTAGCTTTGTTGCATGCATTTGACCTTTATTTGTTTCAAAAAACTTTGTTTGAATGTGTTTAACTTTCATTTGATTCAATTAGCTTTTGTAGAATGCATTAGACTTTCATTTGATTTCAATTAGCTTTGTTGAATGTGTTTTGATTAGGGGATTTTTATCCACCAAGCACCGTTTGACAAGTGGACCAACCAGGTTCCGCCACGCGTCCTCCATGGACCACTTAAGACACGCCACGTGTCCACCCATGCCAAATGGGACAACCGGCCATCAAGGCCCATTTCAGTCTAGAAGCCGATCGGCCCTAGGTTTACCTTAAACCTAGAGAGTTGCACGCTTCCCAAGGCTATAAATACTCGATTAATCCTCATTAATCGGGGGACCGAATACATTACGGAACACACTAATAACCGGCTGATTCTCGCTAGCAAAGCAGACTACCTACATTAAATACTCTCACCTAGAGAGACCTTATTACTTTAATTTCTGTATTAATTACTCCTTAATCAGGTACTAACTTGACCGTTGGAGGCGGAGCTCTCAGGAGTCTCCGTTATTTTGCAGGTACAGGCGTCCGGTTCCAGTCTCGGAATTGTAACTCTCCCGCAGGACATCAGAAAACCCCGAAACATTTTGGCGCCGTCTGTGGGGAGAGTACTTCAGAGATGGCATCCAAGTCTGTACCGACCCCAGAAGAGAGGCGTCCCCTAGACGACCCTCAAGTTCAGTCGGACCATGATACCGAAAGTGAATTTGAAGTTGAAACTCATACAGCTCCAGACGGGACCCTAAGGGCCCGCCGTACCCGTCATACTGAAATAAGGGAACGGGAGTATCTTCAGACAGGAAGCGAGCCAGCAGGCGCACCGCTTGCTCGGCAACAGCCGACTGATGGGTCTGCTCCCATCACAAGGAACGAACTCATGACCTCATGAGGGGATTCAAGGGAGAGATCCAAGAGTTGATCAACAAAAAACCGCCTGCTTCAGTCAAAGAGCAGGCGGCCAAAAAACCTTCCACTTCACTGAAGAGGAAGCCAGTTCAAGGGCGAGAGGCGACTCCCCATCCTAAATCTAAGAAGCGGGAGCCGTCTGCTCTTGATTTCACAAAACTCCGTTATCCTACGGGAAATAGGAAACCGGTTCGTCATATTCAGGCGGATGGGTCAAAGCAAACGTTCACAGATGCTCGGCACCTGCTAGAGCAGAAGAAGAGTGACCGATTATCAGAGTCGGCTTCTACTTCAAATTTTCAGGACAGTTTGCGAAATGCCTCGATGAGGCCAACTCAGTCGTACCATGAGAGTCAGTCAGGCGGCACCTCCCGACAGTCTGGCTTTCATAGTGCGCAGGCGGTACCAAATTTGCCATTTGTGCCGCAACAACAATATTTTATGCAGCCACCTCCATTTGGTGGACCTGCAGCAAAAAACGTCCAACCTATGGACTGGCAGCTACGGCTGCTTAGACTTGGTGAACAGCCGTCGGCCTTCTCCAAGGAAATTACTGAAGCCGCTCAGCCGGCCAAAGTAAAAAATGTTTTAGTAGGCGCCTATGATGGCACTACTAACCCGGAAGACCATCTGATGGCATTCACCAACCTGATGTACCTTCAAGGGTTGGATGATCCCACTTGGTGCAAGTGTTTCCCAGCAACTCTCAAGGGAATTGCACAGCAATGGTTCGGCAACCTGCCGACTGGTTGTGTAAACAGTTTCAGGACGCTTGCTTACTTATTTGCCTCCAACTTTGCAATGAACATCCCTGCGAAGAAAACGACCCTTGATTTGGGAACAATTCAGCAGGGTGAAAAGGAGGGGCTTCGTTCCTACATCAGGCGGTTCAACCTGATGAGAATACAGATTCAAGGGTTACCGGATGAGGTAGCTTATACTGACTTTTTTAGAGGTCTCAAAGACGGGTCTACCTTCAAATTTGATTTAGTTCGAAAAAGGGTGGCGACTCTTCAAGAGGCCTTGATTGAAGCAGAAGCCTATATACAGGCGACTGATCTGTGTACAATGAAACAGTCGGACGGGAAGAGGTTCGACAATAGAGAAGGACGACAGAAACAGTCGTCCAACAAAGATGAAAAAAGAAAAGGTGTCTGGGCGGCTGATTCCTCTAAACAGCCGGCCAAGAAGAAAAAGGAATTCAAACCATACTCCCCAAAGTATGTGTTTAACAAGGATAACCAGTTTATCCTAAAAGAAATAAAGGGACGGCTCTCAATTGAGAAACCGCTCCCCATGAAGGGTTCTGCGAGCAACCGGAACCAAGACAAAATCTGTGCTTATCATGATGACATTGGTCATCACACCAACGACTGCATTAGTCTCATGCGGTACCTAGACCGCTTGGCTGATCAAGGTGATCTTGACACTTATGTCAAGAAATCTACGGGGAATACTTCCTCAAAAAAGCAGTCGGCCAAAAAGAATCAACAGGCCGACAGTTCCGATACAGATGATGCAGTCGTCTACACCATTGCAGGCGGCTTCTCAGGAGGCGGCCCCACTATTAGGGGCAACAAAGATAATATAAGGCGGTTAGATGTAAATTCCGTTCACCAAGAACGACCGTCCAAATATACATTTCCTGAGATTGTCATCACTGAAGAGGATCTAGGAGGAATAAGGGGGCCGCATGACGACCCTCTCGTTATTGAATGTAAAGTGGCCAACCAGAGAGTTGGTCGAATCCTCATAGATACTGGGAGCTCTTCAGATCTCATCAGCAGCAAATGTCTGTCAAAACTGAAATATCAGACGGACTGCATACATCCGGCCTCCCACCCTTTAATAGGGTTTGGAGGAGGAGTCGTCCACCCATTGGGACGAGTTGATCTACCCGTCCGCCTGGGCGAAAAAAGGGGAAGGACGACACATGGTAGTCCGATTCCTAGTTGTAGAGGAACTCTCTGCCTACAACATGATTCTGGGTCGCCCAACCCTGAATAGTGCCAAGGCTGTTATAATCCCGTCACTTATGCTGCTTAAGTTTGAAAGGGACAATGGAACAGTCGGCTCCCTAAGGGGAGATCAGAGGATGGCCCGAGAGTGCTATCTCTCGGATGTCAAACCCACTGCTAAGGCCACTGGGTCAAGTGGAGAAAAAACAGACCTTGACAATGTCAAGGAAAGTGCGCCTGTTCAAGAAACAGGCGACAGAAAAAGAAAGGCGTCCCAGACAGAGTCCGCCAGAAAGGCAAGAAAATAGCAATCATTGGCAGAGGACCGGCCGGATGAGTTCCGCCCTCAGCCGGCTGGTGAGCATACGGACCTGATATTAGACGACTCCCGCCCTGACCAAACAGTCAAAGTTGGGACGACTGCTCTGAGAAACCTTGGTGATGACTTTCACAACCTGTTGAAAGAATACAAGGACATCTTTGCATTTGAAGTCCATGAAATGCCAGGCATTAGTCCTGATCTGGCAGTACACAAACTCGCTGTGGATCCGAAAAAGAAGCCGGTACGGCAAAAGAAGCGGAACCATGGTGAAGAAAGAGGTCAGGCGGCCGCCGCCGAAGTCAAAAAATTACTTGATGCAGGGTTCATTCGGCAATGTTACTTCCCAGATTGGGTTGCAAATGTGGTACTTGTTAAAAAGCCGAATGGCACCTGGCGAATGTGTGTAGATTACACAGACTTGAACAAGGCGTGCCCCAAAGACAGTTACCCTCTGCCAAAAATTGATAACCTGGTCGACTCAACAGCCGGCCATGCCTTGATGAGTTTTATGGACGCCTATTCTGGTTTTCATCAAATTCCTTTGTGGAAGAAAGATCAGGAGAAGACGGCCTTCGTCACTGATCAGGGATTATACTGTTATACGGTCATGCCGTTTGGTCTTAAGAATGCCCCGGCTACATTCCAACGAATGATAAACACAGTGTTCTTTGATCAGATTGGGAGAAACGTCGAGGCATACATTGATGATATGATTGTTAAGACTAAACTTCAGAAAGATCATCTGACGGACCTCCGAGAAACTTTCGCCACACTCAGGCGGCACCATGTCATGCTCAATCCCAAGAAATGTGTATTTGGAGTTGAGTCTGGGAAATTTCTCGGATTCCTCATCAACCAGAAAGGAATAGAGGCGAACCCTGAGAAGGTACAGGCGGTCATTGACATGCAGTCGCCTCGTACCGTCCGAGAGGTTCAGAAGTTAACAGGTTGTCTGGCGGCCTTGGGAAGATTTCTAAGCCGATCAGGCGACAAATGCCTATACTTTTTCCAGGCAATTAAGAAAAAGGCAAGGTTTGAATGGGGGCCGGATGCTGAGGCCGCCTTCCAGAAATTAAAGGTTCACTTGCATTCCTTGCCAAGGCTGGTCAGCCCTTTGCCCAAAGAAAATCTCTACATGTACCTGGCCGTCTCTGATCATGCGTTAAGCGCGGTGCTCCTTGCTGAAAGGGACGGCTGTCAACTTCCGGTCTACTTTGTCAGTCACGTACTGAAAAATGCCGAGTTGAGGTATCCCCTAGTGGAGAAATTTGGTCTTGCACTCTTCATGGCTGTTAAAAAATTGAAGCCCTACTTTCTGGCACATGCAGTCGTCGTGTATACCGACCAACCGATCAAGCGGCCCCTTACCACCATGGAGTCCTCCGGACGAATGATCAAATGGGCCATAGAAATGCAGAGTCTCGAAGTTACTTTCGAGCCAAGAAAAGCAGTGAAGGGGCAAGCCTTTGCTGACTTTATTGTAGAGATGACTCGTCCTCCTGACTCTCAAGTTCCAGACCAAGTCTGGAAGGTATATGTGGACGGAAGCTCTACTTCAAACGGTTGTGGAGCAGGCGTCGTATGTCAATCCCCAGAGGGCGACAGATTCGAGTATGCTCTACGCTTCAGTTTCCAGGCTTCAAACAATGAGGCAGAATATGAAGCTTTACTAGCCGGGATCCGCATGTGTAAGGCGGCCGGGGCAAGGAAAATAGACGCCTGTTCTGATTCACAACTGATAGTGAGTCAGTACAATGGCGAATATGAAGCAACACATCCGGCCATGATCAAATATTTACAGGCGGTCCGACAAGCAGTCGGCTCCCTTGAGGATTTCCATCTGATCCAAGTACCGAGATCAGAAAACAACCAGGCAGATGCACTCTCGAAATTAGCATCATCCGCCTCCTCCGATACTCCTCGAACTGTGTTTTGGGAAGTAATGGAGAAGAGAAGCATCGAAGAAAATCCTATTGGAATTCTAGACAGAAGCTCAACCTGGATGGATTCAATCAGGGCATATCTGACAAACGGTACACTGCCGGATGATCCTCAACAGGCGGCATCACTGAAAAAACGAGCCTCCTGTTTTGAAATGATACAGGGGGAACTGCACAAGAGGGGGCACCTTCAACCTTTCTTAAAGTGTGTTACTCCTGAAAAGGGACGAGAGATACTAGATGATCTTCACTCTGGTTTCTGTGCTTCCCATATAGGTGGTAGGATGCTTGCTCAAAGGGCAAGGCGGCAGGGCTACTTTTGGCCTACTTTGGAAGCAGATGCAATGGAGATGGTGAAAAAATGTGACAAGTGCCAAAGGTTTGGCAAATTAATTCACCGTCCGGCTACTGACCTCACTACCATTCACAGCCCACTACCGTTTGCTAAGTGGGGCATGGACATTCTGGGTCCATATACGCCTGCTACAGGCGGCAGAAGGTATATACTTGTTGCCGTTGACTACTTCACTAAATGGGTAGAGGCGGAGGCTGTAAAGGGAATCAAGACGAAAGATGTAATTTCATTCATTTGGAAAAACGTCATCACTCGGTTCGGGGTTCCCATGTCTATGGTTTTTGATAATGGTCCCCAATTTGAGACGCCTGTTCTCAAAAGCTGGTTGGGAGACCAAGGAATTGGACATTACTTTGCATCTGTCGGCCGTCCACAAGCAAACGGCCAGGTAGAAGCCTTTAATAAAATCATCTCAGACGGTCTCAAGAAAAAAATTGAACGAGCAGGCGGCCTATGGGCAGATGAACTACCACATGTTCTTTGGGCCATTAGGACGACTGAAAAAGGGGCGACTGGAGAAACTCCATTCCTCCTAACTTATGGTGCAGAAGCTGTTCTTCCAATAGAACACTACGAGCCGACTCTTCGAGTAATGCTATATGACGAAGAGGCAAACTGGGAATCTATGCGCCTGGCATTAGACTCACTTCCTGAAAAGAGGGGCAATGCTGTTTTGCGCCATGAAATCTACCGCCTGAGAATGACTAGATCATACAACAAAAAAGTGCACAGGCGTCCACTCAAAGTAGGGGACTTTGTACTTAGAAAAATGGAAGCAGTTGGTAGGGCTAACGAGTCTGGCAAACTAACTCCCAACTGGGAAGGACCCTACCGAATCTATGCGGAAGTCAGGGACGGTACCTACCGTCTGGAAACACCAGACGGACAACCGTTGCCTCGAACTTGGAATGTAGATAACCTTAAGAAATATTTCTTTTGAATGATGTAAAGTAAAGAGCTACTTAATAAAGTTGGCACTTACTATTCAATTTTGTATTACGAGGGGCATGCCGTCTGTACCTTTACAGTCGGCTACTCTCCATTGAGTTTTTTCACTCTATCTTCAGAGGGGCATGCCGTCTGTACCTTTACAGTCGGCTACTCTCCATTGAGTTTTTTTCACTCTATCTTCAGAGGGGCATGCCGTCTGTACCTTTACAGTCGGCTACTCTCCATTGAGTTTTTTCACTCTATCTTCAGAGGGGCATGCCGTCTGTACCTTTACAGTCGGCTACTCTCCATTGAGTATTTTACTCACAATACTTAGCTAAAAAGATTAGGGCCTGGCCGACCCTGTGCCTAACAGGCGGCTACCCTTCTTTGACTTAGCACCTACGTTCACCAAAAACTTATCAAGGCCACCGGCCGAATGATCAGACCAGGCGCCTAGTCAACTGATCTAACTTTTAAAAACTAATCCGACCTGTCCCAACATTATAGCAGGCGTCCGGCGGCATCCATTCGGATGAAATTCGTCGCAGAGAGCAGCTCCCTTTTGGGTGGAACATTGTTCTATAAACTAATTACACGGCACCTATACGACTGTCCCAAAGGGCAACCACGTAGCCGTTTTTGAGACAAGGATAACTCTATCACTAACCAAACCAGTGGTAGCAGTTGACATCTGAGTCAGATGACCGCCTGTATTACTTGGGATAAATGCAGGGGGTACCTATTGAGTTAATAGCCAACAAACATTGGCGAATCAAGGGGTCTAGCCGGCCTACGCCGCCTGGTACCTCTACTTCTCAAACAAAAGTGACGGCGACTGAGTAACTCCGAAGTTAACTCATAGTCACTCCTTCAAATTTGGTATGGAACCTAAAAAGTTTGAGTCGTCCGCCTGTTTTATACAAACAAGGGCACTCGAACCCCTATTCCTACTGGATAACCTATTGAGTAAATAGCCAACAAACATTGGTAAATCAAGGGGTCTAGCCGGCCTACGCCGCCTGATACCTTTACTACTCAATCAAGATTGTGACGAAGACTAAGTAACTCCTATGTTAACTTAATAGTCACTCAAACTTAGTACTGAGCCTAAAAGGTACGAGTCGTCCACTTGTTTTTAATAAACAAAGGCTCTCAACCAATACTCTTGCTAGGTTAACAAATAACAAATTAGAGGCCAACATTGGCAATAAAGGGAAACAACCGGTACCCGCCGCTTGTTTTCCTACTTAAATTCCTTGGCTACTTGGTAATTCTATTTACTTGGTCAAATTGAATAAAGAGTTCGAATACCGATTGATTAAATGGCCGACTGATCATCTATCCTGGAAACAGACAACCAGTCGTCCAGGGGCATAGGCGGCATACTTACTATTTGTACCTGTCTTAACGTTCGGCCATACACAACAGTCTGTCTAGTAAGCAAATTTCAAATACTTAGACAAATTTGAACAAAAACAAAAAATTTGATTAAAATGAGCCGGCCATAAAAGACCAGCAGAATATTCAAAACCCCGGCCCCCTGGCCGGGTAATTACAAAGCAAACGGCACGCAGGCCGTGAAAAGAAAAAATATACTTAAAGCTTAAGAAGGGGGCAGTTCAGTATCAGCAGCAGCCGCCTGGTCAGCACTCTTCTTGCTGGACTCGGCCTTCGCTGCATCATCTTTTGATGCCTTACCCCCAAGTGGCACAAGCGCCACAACAGCCTCTTCCTCCTCCAACGCAACGTCCATCGCCTCTTCTTCAGCAGCCGCCAGGATCTGTTGATTATATATTTCCGAACACTGGCGGTACGTTCTTTCCCATGAGGCAAAGTCGGCACTGGGGAACAGTCGTTCCCAGGTCATGCGTTGGATTTGGGCGGAGTCTTCCACCATCTCCCGGACGAGCTCTTGTTTCTCTTGCTCGGCCTTGTCCGAGAGCTCTTGGGTAAGACTCTTCTCCTGGTTCACCAGGCGTTCTTTTACGTTAGCCAAAGATTTCTCCATGGCTTCGTAAGAGTGCATTTTCTGACGAAGGGGCTTCAGCTCGGCTTTAAGTTTGGTGACGGTCCCCTCCAGCTCGTCAACCTTCTTTTGGGCCGCCTCTAGCTGAGCCCGAACAGCGGCGGTCGCCTGCGCCTGATAATAAAGAAGATCAATGGTCAGTACTTCATTTTGGGCAATTTGAAACATTGCTTTATCACAGCTGGAGGCGGCCATAGCCTTTGCGGCCTTTACCTCTTTGTTTTTCCGATCAATCGGCTTGCGAAGGCTGTTGACTCGGAGCAGGGCCTAAGTACAAAGAAAAACAGGCGTCAGTTTCCAATCAAAAGGGTTAACAGGCGTCCTGGAACTTCAAAAGGGTATACCTCAGCTAGGATCCCCGAAATTCCATCGAGGTCAAGGGTGCCGGCACCCTTGACCGCCTCCCTGTCAGAGGGAGGAACTACTTTAACCATTGACTTGGCTACCTCAACCAAGTCAAGTCCCTGGGGGCCGGCTGCATTAAGCAGAAGGAAAAACAAGTTAGACCTAATCAAGAAGGAAGCAAGAGTGAGTTTTTACAAGCAAGTGTCCATACATCTAGGCGGCCCCGCCTGGGTTTTTGAAGAAGTGGCCGGCTGCTTCTCAGCCGCCACTGTTTTCCTGGAAGACCCAGGAGAGCTTGCAACAGTCGTTCTCCGGGCCTTGGGGTCCGGCTGTTGCGAGGAAGAAGCCCTTGGAGTGCCAGACTGAAAACAAAAAGAGTTAGTATATGCATAATACAACTTAAAGGGGAAGAGTTTTCAAAGCTTACCAAGGGTGCCTCCTTGCTGGGGGAGTCGGCGTACGACTGCTTCATTAGCGAAACCCGCAGCATGGCCGCTGCAGTCTTAGATGCTGTTATTTTACTCATGGCGTCGGCTGAAAGAAATAAACAGCAAAGTTAGTAAAAATCCCAAGTAAACAAGGCGTGAGAAAACAGAGTATTCGTCAGGCCGGCTACCTCTAGAGCACCGACTGCCGAGGCCACAGGCGGCCAAGAAGTACTCATCATAGAGCCACTTGAAGCTCGGGACGCAGTGTAGGGGTACTTGCTCTCGTACCCCTGAAGTAGAGTTCACCCTAGTCTCTACTTTGAAGAGTCCTTTGTCTAGGATCTCTCTTTTAGCCTTTGGGGGAACAGGCGGCATGCTGCGGCCGCCTGCAAGAAGAGGCGGATCCCTGTTCCACTTGTTAAATCGTTTGTTCAGCTCCGTGTCTGAACTCTCGATAATAAGGAAGGTGTTCCGCCAATCCTTCCATTTGTTTGCCTTACCTCTCGTCATGAGGTAACCCCTGTGGCTTGTTAGTTGATACCAGCCGGTACCTCCCGACTTAGGGGTCCGGCTGAGATAGTTCATGTGGGCGAAAGCCTCAAAACTTGGCTCCACCCCGTTCAGTTCGCACCCGGCCACATAGCCGAGTACGTTTACCCAAGAGTTGGGGGCTAACTGCCATAACCCCAGATCATACCCATCTAAAATCCGCTGAACAGCCGGATGTAATGGGAAGCGCAGACCAGCTTTGATGGCCGCCACATAGCAGCCAAAACAGCCGTCACCATAGCTGGTACCAGCCGGCCAGACGACAGTATCTTCTGGATCCGGCACAAACAGTAAATACTCCGGGCTCATTTTGTGGTTAGCAATAAAGCTCGCCACGTTGTCTCGCATGGTTGCGATCCGGCCCCGGGGCACCCTGCAGTAGTAGGGGGTGTTTTCCTCTCTGTAAGAGGCGGACGGCTCTGCCCAATTATCCCCCTTCTCCACTGCATGGGAACTTCTCGCCTCTTGTAGGCGGTTATGTTTTTCTTCTGAGTCAGAAGAACTATGGTCAGAAGAGCTGGAATCGGACTCGTCCCCTGACGAGTCCGAAGAGGACGACTCCTCCCCTCTCCTAGAGGGGCCCGCCTCCTCTCCCTTAGAAGGAGCAGAAGGTAAATTGGACATGTCCACGGTTAGATGAGAAGGGAACACCTTGGTCCCTCTCTCAGAACTGTCAGCTTGACAGTCGCCTCGTTCCACATCTGGCGCCTGGTCAGATGTTTCGCTAAGGAGTACCCTTTGGGAGGAGCCGTCTGAGTTTGATATTCTAGCAGTCTTTTTTGTTCTGGCCATCACGTTCTGCATAGACACAGATTCAGTCGGACTTTGTATAAAGGGCAAAGATGGGTCCAGAAAAGGGCAGGCGGCACTCCTAGTCCTAGATTCAGCCGTCCCCGGTGACCGGCTGATCACTAACTTAGGGCGTGTCGTGTGCTTCCATGGTGCCATTTCAAAAAATAAAAAGAAAATTAAGAGTAAGAGAACTGAGTTACCTGAATGGATGACAGTTGATGAAGTCCTGAAAGTTCGGGTCAGTCGGCTTGTCAGAACAGGCGGTAGGCAGAAAAAGTCCGAAAATGTCAGAGCAAGTTCAGGGGTCCGAATGTTCTCGCAAAAATTCTCAAATGTGAAAATGACCGAAGTCAGCACTTCCTTTTATAGGCAAAATGAGAAGGCGAAGGGTCGCTTCCGAATTCAAATTTGGGCGGGAGAATCTCCCGGCCGTCTGCAAGGTGACACCTGTAACGGGCCGTCGCCTGTCACCGTGCGACGCCTGTCACAGGCGACACGTGACCAGTCGCGTGCCACCTGTGAGGGGCAAATGATTAGGGGATTTTTATCCACCAAGCACCGTTTGACAAGTGGACCAACCAGGTTCCGCCACGCGTCCTCCATGGACCACTTAAGACACGCCACGTGTCCACCCATGCCAAATGGGACAACCGGCCATCAAGGCCCATTTCAGTCTAGAAGCCCGATCGGCCCTAGGTTTACCTTAAACCTAGAGAGTTGCACGCTTCCCAAGGCTATAAATACTCGATTAATCCTCATTAATCGGGGGACCGAATACATTACGGAACACACTAATAACCGGCTGATCTCGCTAGCAAAGCAGACTACCTACATTAAATACTCTCACCTAGAGAGACCTTATTACTTTAATTTCTGTATTAATTACTCCTTAATCAGGTACTAACTTGACCGTTGGAGGCGGAGCTCTCAGGAGTCTCCGTTATTTTGCAGGTACAGGCGTCCGGTTCCAGTCTCGGAATTGTAACTCTCCCGCAGGACATCAGAAAACCCCGAAACATGTTTGACTTTCATTTGTATCAAAAAGCTTTTTCTGAATGTGTTTGACTTTCATTTGATTCAATTAGCTTTGAAGAATGCATTTGACTTTCATTTAATTCAATTAGCTTTGTTGAATGTATTTGACTTTCATATCATTCGAAAATCTTTGGTTGAATGTGTTTGAATTCATTTGATTCAATTAGCCTTGTATATTGCATTTGACTTTCATTTGATTCAATTAGCTTTGTTGAAAGCATTTGACTTTCATTTGATTCAAAAAGTTATGTTTGAATGTGTTTGACTTTCATTTGATTCAATTAGCTTTGTAGAATGTGTTTGACTTTCATTTGATTCAATTAGCTTATTTGAATGCATTTGACTTTCATTTGATTCAAAAAGCTATGTTTGAATGTGTTTGACTTTCATTTGATAAAATTAGCCTTTAGAATGCATTTTAATTTCATTTGATTCAATTAGCTTTGTTGAATGCATTTGACTTTCATTTGATTAAAAAAGCTTTGTTTGAATGTGTTTGACTTTCATTTGATTCAATTAGCTTTGTAGAATGCATTTGACTTTCATTTGATTCAATTAGCTTTGTTGCATGTATTTGACTTTCATTTGTTTAAAAAAAACTTTGTTTGAATGTGTTTGACTTTCATTTGATTCAATTAGCTTTGTAGAATGCATTAGACTTTCATTTGATTCAATTAGCTTTGTTCGAATGTGTTTGACTTTCATTTAATTCAATTTTTGTAGATTGCATTTGACTGTCATTTGATTCAATTAGCTTTGTTGAATGCTTTTGACTTTCATTTGATTCAAAAATCTTTGTTTGAATGTGTTTCACTTTCATTTGATTCAATTAGCTTTGTAGAATGCATTTGACTTTTATTTGATTCAATTAGCTTTGTTGAATGCATTTGACTTTCATTTGTTTCAAAAAGCTTTTTTGAATGTGTTTGACTTTCATTTGATTCAATTAGCTTTGTAGAATGCATTTGACTTTTATTTGATTCAATTAACTTCGTTCAATGCATTTGACTTTCATTACATTCAAAAAGCTTTGTTTGAATATGTTTGACTTTCATTTAATTCAGTTAGCTTTGTTTGATCGTGTTTAACTTTCTTTTGATTCAATTCGCTTTGTAGAATGCATTTGACTTTCATTTGATTCAATTAGCTTTGTTGAATGTATTTGACTTTCACTTGATTCAAAATACGTTGATTGAATGTGTTTCACTTTCATTTG
This sequence comes from Chenopodium quinoa, assembly GCF_001683475.1. Classification (NCBI taxonomy): domain Eukaryota; kingdom Viridiplantae; phylum Streptophyta; class Magnoliopsida; order Caryophyllales; family Amaranthaceae; genus Chenopodium; species Chenopodium quinoa. The sequence continues at coordinate 13,122 of NW_018743246.1, forward strand.
ATTCACTTAGCTTTGTAGAATGCATTTGACTTTTATTTGATTTAATTAGCTTTGTAGAATGCATTTAACTTTCATTTGTATCAAAAAGCTTTGTTTGAATGTGTTTGACTTTCATCTGATTCAATTAGCTTCGTAGAATGCATTAGACTTTCGTTTGATTCAATTAGCTTTGTTTGAATGTGTTTGACTTTCATTTGATTCAATTTTTGTAGATTTCATTTGACTTTCATTTGATTCAATTAGCTTTTTTGAATGCATTTGACTTTCATTTGAGTCAAAAAGCTTTGTTTGAATGTGTTTGACTTTCATTTGATTCAATTAGCTTTGTTTGATCGTGTTAAATTTTCTTTTGATTCAATTAGCTTTGAATAATGCATTTGACTTTTATTTGATTCAATTAGCTTTGTTGAATGAATTTGACCCTCATTTGATTCAAAAAGCTTTGATTGAATGTGTTTCACTTTCATTTGATTCAATTACCTTTGTAGAAAGTATTTGAGTTTTATTTGATTCAATTAGCTTTGTTAAAAGCATTTGACTTTCATTTGATTCAAAAACCTTTCTTTGAATGTGTTTGACTCTCATTTGATTCAATTAGCTTTTTAGAATGCATTTAACTTTCATTTGGTTCAAAAAGCTTTGTTAGAATGTGTTTGACTTTCATTTGACTCAATTTGCTTTGTAGAATGCATTTGACTTTCATTTAATTCAATTAGCTTTGTTGAATGTATTTGACTTTCATATCATTCGAAAAACTTTGGTTGAATGTGTTTGAATTCATTTGATTCAATTAGCCTTGTAGATTGCATTTGACTTTCATTTGATTCAATTAGCTTTGTTGAAAGCATTTGACTTTCATTTGATTCAAAAAGCTATGTTTGAATGTGTTTGACTTTCATTTGATTCAATTAGCTTATTTGAATGCAATTGAATTTCATTTGATTCAAAAAGCTATGTTTAAATGTGTTTGACTTTCATTTGATTCAATTAGCCTTTTAGAATGCATTTGAATTTCATTTGATTCAATTAGCTTTGTTGAATGCGTTTGACTTTCATTTGATTAAAAAAGCTTTGTTTGAATGTGTTTGACTTTCATTTGATTCAATTAGCTTTGTAGAATGCATTTGACTTTCATTTGATTCAATTAGTTTTGTTGCATGCATTTGACTTTCATTTGTTTAAAAAAACTTTGTTTGAATGTGTTTGACTTTCATTTGATTCAATTAGCTTTGTAGAATGCATTTGACTTTTATTTGATTCAATTAACTTCGTTGAATGCATTTGACTTTCATTACATTCAAAAAGCTTTGTTTGAATATGTTTGACTTTCATTTAATTCAGTTAGCTTTGTTTGATCGTGTTTAACTTTCTTTTGATTCAATTCGCTTTGTAGAATGCATTTGACTTTCATTTGATTCAATTAGCTTTGTTGAATGTATTTGACTTTCACTTGATTCAAAATACTTTGATTGAATGTGTTTGACTTTCATTTGATTCACTTAGCTTTGTAGAATGCATTTGACTTTTATTTGATTTAATTAGCTTTGTAGAATGCATTTAACTTTCATTTGTATCAAAAAGCTTTGTTTGAATGTGTTTGACTTTCATCTGATTCAATTAGCTTCGTAGAATGCATTAGACTTTCGTTTGATTCAATTAGCTTTGTTTGAATGTGTTTGACTTTCATTTGATTCAATTTTTGTAGATTTCATTTGACTTTCATTTGATTCAATTAGCTTTTTTGAATGCATTTGACTTTCATTTGAGTCAAAAAGCTTTGTTTGAATGTGTTTGACTTTCATTTGATTCAATTAGCTTTGTTTGATCGTGTTAAATTTTCTTTTGATTCAATTAGCTTTGAATAATGCATTTGACTTTTATTTGATTCAATTAGCTTTGTTGAATGAATTTGACCCTCATTTGATTCAAAAAGCTTTGATTGAATGTGTTTCACTTTCATTTGATTCAATTACCTTTGTAGAAAGTATTTGTGTTTTATTTGATTCAATTAGCTTTGTTAAAAGCATTTGACTTTCATTTGATTCAAAAACCTTTCTTTGAATGTGTTTGACTCTCATTTGATTCAATTAGCTTTTTAGAATGCATTTAACTTTCATTTGGTTCAAAAAGCTTTGTTAGAATGTGTTTGACTTTCATTTGACTCAACTAGCTTTGTAGAATGCATTTGACTTTCATTTAATTCAATTAGCTTTGTTGAATGTATTTGACTTTCATATCATTCGAAAAACTTTGGTTGAATGTGTTTGAATTCATTTGATTCAATTAGCCTTGTAGATTGCATTTGACTTTCATTTGATTCAATTAGCTTTGTTGAAAGCATTTGACTTTCATTTGATTCAAAAAGCTATGTTTGAATGTGTTTGACTTTCATTTGATTCAATTAGCTTTGTAGAATGCATTTGACTTTCATTTGATTCAATTAGTTTTGTTGCATGCATTTGACTTTCATTTGTTTAAAAAAACTTTGTTTGAATGTGTTTGACTTTCATTTGATTCAATTAGCTTTGTAGAATGCATTTGACTTTTATTTGATTCAATTAACTTCGTTGAATGCATTTGACTTTCATTACATTCAAAAAGCTTTGTTTGAATATGTTTGACTTTCATTTAATTCAGTTAGCTTTGTTTGATCGTGTTTAACTTTCTTTTGATTCAATTCGCTTTGTAGAATGCATTTGACTTTCATTTGATTCAATTAGCTTTGTTGAATGTATTTGACTTTCACTTGATTCAAAATACTTTGATTGAATGTGTTTGACTTTCATTTGATTCACTTAGCTTTGTAGAATGCATTTGACTTTTATTTGATTTAATTAGCTTTGTAGAATGCATTTAACTTTCATTTGTATCAAAAAGCTTTGTTTGAATGTGTTTGACTTTCATCTGATTCAATTAGCTTCGTAGAATGCATTAGACTTTCGTTTGATTCAATTAGCTTTGTTTGAATGTGTTTGACTTTCATTTGATTCAATTTTTGTAGATTTCATTTGACTTTCATTTGATTCAATTAGCTTTTTTGAATGCATTTGACTTTCATTTGAGTCAAAAAGCTTTGTTTGAATGTGTTTGACTTTCATTTGATTCAATTAGCTTTGTTTGATCGTGTTAAATTTTCTTTTGATTCAATTAGCTTTGAATAATGCATTTGACTTTTATTTGATTCAATTAGCTTTGTTGAATGAATTTGACCCTCATTTGATTCAAAAAGCTTTGATTGAATGTGTTTCACTTTCATTTGATTCAATTACCTTTGTAGAAAGTATTTGTGTTTTATTTGATTCAATTAGCTTTGTTAAAAGCATTTGACTTTCATTTGATTCAAAAACCTTTCTTTGAATGTGTTTGACTCTCATTTGATTCAATTAGCTTTTTAGAATGCATTTAACTTTCATTTGGTTCAAAAAGCTTTGTTAGAATGTGTTTGACTTTCATTTGACTCAACTAGCTTTGTAGAATGCATTTGACTTTCATTTAATTCAATTAGCTTTGTTGAATGTATTTGACTTTCATATCATTCGAAAAACTTTGGTTGAATGTGTTTGAATTCATTTGATTCAATTAGCCTTGTAGATTGCATTTGACTTTCATTTGATTCAATTAGCTTTGTTGAAAGCATTTGACTTTCATTTGATTCAAAAAGCTATGTTTGAATGTGTTTGACTTTCATTTGATTCAATTAGCTTATTTGAATGCAATTGAATTTCATTTGATTCAAAAAGCTATGTTTGAATGTGTTTGACTTTCATTTGATTCAATTAGCCTTTTAGAATGCATTTGAATTTCATTTGATTCAATTAGCTTTGTTGAATGCATTTGACTTTCATTTGATTAAAAAAGCTTTGTTTGAATGTGTTTGACTTTCATTTGATTCAATTAGCTTTGTAGAATGCATTTGACTTTCATTTGATTCAATTAGCTTTGTTGCATGCATTTGACTTTCATTTGTTTAAAAAAAACTTTGTTTGAATGTGTTTGACTTTCATTTGATTCAATTAGCTTTGTAGAATGCATTAGACTTTCATTTGATTCAATTAGCTTTGTTTGAATGTGTTTGACTTTCATTTAATTCAATATTTGTAGATTGCATTTGACTTTCATTTGATTCAATTAGCTTTGTTGAATACATTTGACTTTCATTTGATTCAAAAACCTTTGTTTGAATGTGTTTCACTTTCATTTGATTCAGTTAGCTTTGTAGAATGCATTTGACTTTTATTTGATTCAATTAGCTTTGTTGAATGCATTTGACTATCATTTTTATCAAAAAGCTTTTTCTGAATGTGTTTGACTTTCATTTGATTCAATTAGCTTTGTAGAATGCATTTGACTATTATTTGATTCAATTAGCTTTGTAGAATGCATTTTGTTTCGGGGTTTTCTGATGTCCTGCGGGAGAGTTACAATTCCGAGACTGGGACCGGACGCCTGTACCTGAAAAACAACGGAGACTCCTAGTGGTGGGAGCTCCGCCTCTGACGGTCAAGTTAGTACTTGATTAAGAAGTAATTAATGCGGAAATTAAAGTGATTGGGTCTCTCTAGGTGAGAGTGTTTAATGTATGCAATCTGCTTTTTAGCATGCAAATCATGTAATCTCCCTTAATGAGGATTAAGGGAGGTATTTATAACCTTGGGAAACGTGCCAATCCTAGGTTTAGGTTAACCTAGGGCTGATTGGGCTTCGCTCGGAAGTTGGGCCTGGGTGGCCGGTTTCTCCATTAGGCATGGAGTATGCCACATGTCATGACATAATAGGTCCAAGGTGGACGAATAAGCGTGTGCCACGTGGTAAGCCCTGACAGTTCCAACTGGGGGACACTTGGCAGGACCTGATTGGCCCACGTGGCGCATTCCGATTGTGGGAGCAAAATCCCCTAATCATTTGCCCCTCACAGGTGGCACGTGACTGGTCACGTGTTACATGTGACAGGTGTCGCACTGTAACAAGCGACGGCCTGCTACAAGTGTCAGTCGGCGAAAGGCCGAGTGATTTTCTCGCCCAAATTATGAATTCTGGAAGTGACCCTTCGCCTTCTCACTTCGCCTATATAAGGGAGTGTTGACTTCAGTCATTTTCACACTTGAGAACTTTGTGACAGAACATTCGGACCCCTGAACTTGCTCTGACATTTTGGACCCTTTCTGCCTACCGCATGCTCTGACAAGCCGATGATTAAAAAAGCTTTGTTTGAATGTGTTTGACTTTCATTTGATTCAATTAGCTTTGTAGAATGCATTTGACTTTCATTTGATTCAATTAGCTTTGTTGCATGCATTTGACTTTCATTTGTTTAAAAAAACTTTGTTTCAATGTGTTTGACTTTCATTTGATTCAATTAGCTTTGTAGAATGCATTAGACTTTCATTTGATTCAATTAGCTTTGTTTGAATGTGTTTGACTTTCATTTAATTCAATTTTTGTAGATTGCATTTGACTTTCATTTGATTCAATTAGCTTTGTTGAATACATTTGACTTTCATTTGATTCAAAAACCTTTGTTTGAATGTGTTTCACTTTCATTTGATTCAGTTAGCTTTGTAGAATGCATTTGACTTTTATTTGATTCAATTAGCTTTGTTGAATGCATTTGACTATCATTTTTATCAAAAAGCTTTTTCTGAATGTGTTTGACTTTCATTTGATTCAATTAGCTTTGTAGAATGCATTTGACTATTATTTGATTCAATTAGCTTTGTAGAATGCATTTTGTTTTGGGGTTTTCTGATGTCCTGCGGGAGAGTTACAATTCCGAGACTGGGACCGGACGCCTGTACCTGCAAAACAACGGAGACTCCTAGTGGTGGGAGCTCCGCCTCTGACGGTCAAGTTAGTACTTGATTAAGGAGTAATTAATGCGGAAATTAAAGTGATTGGGTCTCTCTAGGTGAGAGTGTTTAATGTATGCAATCTGCTTTTTAGCGTGCAAATCATGTAATCTCCCTTAATGAGGATTAAGGGAGGTATTTATAACCTTGGGAAACGTGCCAATCCTAGATTTAGGTTAACCTAGGGCTGATTGGGCTTTGCTCGGAAGTTGGGCCTGGGTGGCCGGTTTCTCCATTAGGCATGGAGTATGCCACATGTCATGACATAATAGGTCCAAGGTGGACGAATAAGCGTGTGCCACGTGGTAAGCCCTGACAGTTCCAACTGGGGGACACTTGGCAGGACCTGATTGGCCCACGTGGCGCATTCCGATTGTGGGAGCAAAATCCCCTAATCATTTGCCCCTCACAGGTGGCACGTGACTGGTCACGTGTTACATGTGACAGGTGTCGCACTGTAACAAGCGACGGCCTGCTACAAGTGTCAGTCGGCGAAAGGCCGAGTGATTTTCTCGCCCAAATTATGAATTCTGGAAGTGACCCTTCGCCTTCTCACTTCGCCTATATAAGGGAGTGTTGACTTCAGTCATTTTCACACTTGAGAACTTTGTGACAGAACATTCGGACCCCTGAACTTGCTCTGACATTTTGGACCCTTTCTGCCTACCGCATGCTCTGACAAGCCGATGATTAAAAAAGCTTTGTTTGAATGTGTTTGACTTTCATTTGATTCAATTAGCTTTGTAGAATGCATTTGACTTTCATTTGATTCAATTAGCTTTGTTGCATGCATTTGACTTTCATTTGTTTAAAAAAACTTTGTTTCAATGTGTTTGACTTTCATTTGATTCAATTAGCTTTGTAGAATGCATTAGAATTTCATTTGATTCAATTAGCTTTGTTTGAATGTGTTTGACTTTCATTTAATTCAATTTTTGTAGATTGCATTTGACTTTCATTTGATTCAATTAGCTTTGTTGAATACATTTTACTTTCATTTGATTCAAAAACCTTTGTTTGAATGTGTTTCACTTTCATTTGATTCAGTTAGCTTTGTAGAATGCATTTGACTTTTATTTGATTCAATTAGCTTTGTTGAATGCATTTGACTATCATTTTTATCAAAAAGCTTTTTCTGAATGTGTTTGACTTTCATTTGATTCAATTAGCTTTGTAGAATGCATTTGACTATTATTTGATTGAATTAGCTTTGTAGAATGCATTTTGTTTCGGGGTTTTCTGATGTCCTGCGGGAGAGTTACAATTCCGAGACTGGGACCGGACGCCTGTACCTGCAAAACAACGGAGACTCCTAGTGGTGGGAGCACCGCCTCTGACGGTCAAGTTAGTAATTGATTAAGGAGTAATTAATGCGGAAATTAAAGTGATTGGGTCTCTCTAGGTGAGAGTGTTTAATGTATGCAATCTGCTTTTTAGCGTGCAAATCATGTAATCTCCCTTAATGAGGATTAAGGGAGGTATTTATAACCTTGGGAAACGTGCCAATCCTAGATTTAGGTTAACCTAGGGCTGATTTGGCTTCGCTCGGAAGTTGGGCCTGGGTGGCCGGTTTCTCCATTAGGCATGGAGTATGCCACATGTCATGACATAATAGGTCCAAGGTGGACGAATAAGCGTGTGCCACGTGGTAAGCCCTGACAGTTCCAACTGGGGGACACTTGGCAGGACCTGATTGGCCCACGTGGCGCATTCCGATTGTGGGAGCAAAATCCCCTAATCATTTGCCCCTCACAGGTGGCACGTGACTGGTCACATGTTACATGTGACAGGTGTCGCACTGTAACAAGCGACGGCCTGCTACAAGTGTCAGTCGGCGAAAGGCCGAGTGATTTTCTCGCCCAAATTATGAATTCTGGAAGTGACCCTTCGCCTTCTCACTTCGCCTATATAAGGGAGTGTTGACTTCAGTCATTTTCACACTTGAGAACTTTGTGACAGAACATTCGGACCCCTGAACTTGCTCTGACATTTTGGACCCTTTCTGCCTACCGCATGCTCTGACAAGCCGATGATTAAAAAAGCTTTGTTTGAATGTGTTTGACTTTCATTTGATTCAATTAGCTTTGTAGAATGCATTTGACTTTCATTTGATTCAATTAGCTTTGTTGCATGCATTTGACTTTCATTTGTTTAAAAAAACTTTGTTTCAATGTGTTTGACTTTCATTTGATTCAATTAGCTTTGTAGAATGCATTAGACTTTCATTTGATTCAATTAGCTTTGTTTGAATGTGTTTGACTTTCATTTAATTCAATTTTTGTAGATTGCATTTGACTTTCATTTGATTCAATTAGCTTTGTTGAATACATTTGACTTTCATTTGATTCAAAAAGCTTTGTTTGAATGTGTTTCACTTTCATTTGATTCAGTTAGCTTTGTAGAATGCATTTGACTTTTATTTGATTCAATTAGCTTTGTTGAATGCATTTGACTTTCATTTTTATCAAAAAGCTTTTTTTGAATGTGTTTGACTTTCATTTGATTCAATTAGCTTTGTAGAATGCATTTGACTATTATTTGATTCAATTAGCTTTGTAGAATGCATTTTGTTTCGGGGTTTTCTGATGTCCTGCGGGAGAGTTACAATTCCGAGACTGGAACCGGACGCCTGTACCTGCAAAACAACGGAGACTCCTAGTGGTGGGAGCTCCGCCTCCGACGGTCAAGTTAGTACTTGATTAAGGAGTAATTAATGCGGAAATTAAAGTGATTGGGTCTCTCTAGGTGAGAGTGTTTAATGTATACAATCTGCTTTTTAGCGTGCAAATCATGTAATCTCCCTTAATGAGGATTAAGGGAGGTATTTATAACCTTGGGAAACGTGTCAATCCTAGGTTTAGGTTAACCTAGGGCTGATTGGGCTTCGCTCGGAAGTTGGGCCTGGGTGGCCGGTTTCTCCATTAGGCATGGAGTATGCCATATGTCATGACATAATAGGTCCAAGGTGGACGAATAAGCGTGTGCCACGTGGTAAGCCCTGACAGTTCCAACTGGGGGACACTTGGCAGGACCTGATTGGCCCACGTGGCGCATTCCGATTGTGGGAGCAAAATCCCCTAATCATTTGCCCCTCACATGTGGCACGTGACTGGTCACGTGTTACATGTGACAGGTGTCGCACTGTAACAAGCGACAGCCTGCTACAAGTGTCAGTCGGCGAAAGGCCGAGTGATTTTCTCGCCCAAATTATGAATTCTGGAAGTGACCCTTCGCCTTCTCACTTCGCCTATATAAGGGAGTGTTGACTTCAGTCATTTTCACACTTGAGAACTTTGTGAGAGAACATTCGGACCCCTGAACTTGCTCTGACATTTTGGACCCTTTCTGCCTACCGCCTACTCTGACAAGCCGACTGCACAGGATTTTCAGAACTCCATCAGCGTCACTCGTTCAGGTAACCGTCGGTTCTCTTACTCTTAATTTTCTCTTTATTTTATTCTTTTTTGAAATGGCACCACGGAAGCACACAACACGACCTAGGTTAGTGATCAGCCGGTCACCGGGGACGGCTGAATCTAGGACTAGGAGTGCCGCCTGCCCTTTTCCGGACCCAATCTAGGACTGTGTTTGAATGTGTTTGACTTTCATCTGATTCAATTAGCTTCGTAGAATGCATTAGACTTTCGTTTGATTCAATTAGCTTTGTTTGAATGTGTTTGACTTTCATTTGATTCAATTTTTGTAGATTTCATTTGTCTTTCATTTGATTCAATTAGCTTTTTTAAATGCATTTGACTTTCATTTGATTTTAAAAGCTTTGTTTGAATGTCTTTGACTTTCATTTGATTCTATCAGCTTTGTTTGATCGTGTTAAATTTTCTTTTGATTCAATTAGCTTTGAATAATGCATTTAACTTTTATTTGATTCAATTAGCTTTGTTGAATGAATTTGACCCTCATTTGATTCAAAAAGCTTTGATTGAATGTGTTTCACTTTCATTTGATTCAATTACCTTTGTAGAAAGCATTTAAGTTTTATTTGATTCAATTAGCTTTGTTAAAAGCATTTGACTTTCATTTGATTCAAAAAGCTTTCTTTGAATGTGTTTGACTCTCATTTGATTCAATTAGCTTTTTAGAATGCATTTAACTTTCATTTGGTTCAAAAAGCTTTGTTTGAATGTGTTTGACTTTCATTTGACTCAATTAGCTTTGTAGAATGCATTTGACTTTCATTTAATTCAATTAGCTTTGTTGAATGTATTTGACTTACATATCATTCGAAAAACTTTGGTTGAATGTGTTTGAATTCATTTGATTCAATTAGCCTTTTAGAATGCATTTGAATTTCATTTGATTCAATTAGCTTTGTTGAATGCATTTGACTTTCATTTGATTAAAAAAGCTTTGTTTGAATGTGTTTGACTTTCATTTGATTCAATTAGCTTTGTAGAATGCATTAGACTTTCATTTGATTCAATTAGCTTTGTTGCATGCATTTGACTTTCATTTGTTTAAAAAAACTTTGTTTGAATGTGTTTGACTTTCATTTGATTCAATTAGCTTTGTAGAATGCATTAGACTTTCATTTGATTCAATTAGCTTTGTTTGAATGTGTTTGACTTTCATTTAATTCAATTTTTGTAGATTGCATTTGACTTTCATTTGATTCAATTAGCTTTGTTGAATACATTTGACTTTCATTTGATTCAAAAAGCTTTGTTTGAATGTGTTTCACTTTCATTTGATTCAGTTAGCTTTGTAGAATGCATTTGACTTTTATTTGATTCAATTAGCTTTGTTGAATGCATTTGACTTTCATTTTTATCAAAAAGCTTTTTCTGAATGTGTTTGACTTTCATTTGATTCAATTAGCTTTGTAGAATGCATTTGACTATTATTTGATTCAATTAGCTTTGTAGAATGCATTTTGTTTCGGGGTTTTCTGATGTCCTGCGGGAGAGTTACAATTCCGAGACTGGAACCGGACGCATGTACCTGCAAAACAACGGAGACTCCTAGTGGTGGGAGCTCCGCCTCCGACGGTCAAGTTAGTACTTGATTAAGGAGTAATTAATGCGGAAATTAAAGTGATTGGGTCTCTCTAGGTGAGAGTGTTTAATGTATGTAATCTGCTTTTTAGCATGCAAATCATGTAATCTCCCTTAATGAGGATTAAGGGAGGTATTTATAACCTTGGGAAACGTGCCAATCCTAGATTTAGGTTAACCTAGGGCTGATTGGGCTTCGCTCGGAAGTTGGGCCTGGGTGGCCGGTTTCTCCATTAGGCATGGAGTATGCCACATGTCATGACATAATAGGTCCAAGGTGGACGAATAAGCGTGTGCCACGTGGTAAGCCCTGACAGTTCCAACTGGGGAACACTTGGCAGGACCTGATTGGCCCACGTGGCGCATTCCGATTGTGGGAGCAAAATCCCCTAATCATTTGCCCCTCACAGGTGGCACGTGACTGGTCACGTGTTACATGTGACAGGTGTCGCACTGTAACAAGCGACGGCCTGCTACAAGTGTTAGTCGGCGAAAGGCCGAGTGATTTTCCCGCCCAAATTATGAATTCTGGAAGTGACCCTTCGCCTTCTCACTTCGCCTATATAAGGGAGTGTTGACTTCAGTCATTTTCACACTTGAGAACTTTGTGAGAGAACATTCGGACCCCTGAACTTGCTCTGACATTTTGGACCCTTTCTGCCTACCGCCTGCTCTGACAAGCCGACTGCACAGGATTTTCAGATTTCCATCAACGTCACTCGTTCAGGTAACCGTCGGTTCTCTTACTCTTAATTTTCTCTTTATTTTATTCTTTTTTGAAATGGCACCACGGAAGCACACGACACGACCTAGGTTAGTGATCAGCCGGTCACCGGGGACGGCTGAATCTGGGACTAGGAGTGCCGCCTGCCCTTTTCCGGACCCAATCTAAGACTGTGTTTGAATGTGTTTGACTTTCATCTGATTCAATTAGCTTCGTAGAATGCATTAGACTTTCGTTTGATTCAATTAGCTTTGTTTGAATGTGTTTGACTTTCATTTGATTCAATTTTTGTAGATTTCATTTGTCTTTCATTTGATTCAATTAGCTTTTTTAAATGCATTTGACTTTCATTTATTTTAAAAGCTTTGTTTGAATGTCTTTGACTTTCATTTGATTCAATTAGCTTTGTTTGATCGTGTTAAATTTTCTTTTGATTCAATTAGCTTTGAATAATGCATTTAACTTTTATTTGATTCAATTAGCTTTGTTGAATGAATTTGACCCTCATTTGATTCAATTAGCTTTGATTGAATGTGTTTCACTTTCATTTAATTCAATTACCTTTGTAGAAAGCATTTGAGTTTTATTTGATTCAATTAGCTTTGTTAAAAGCATTTGACTTTCATTTGATTCAAAAAGCTTTCTTTGAATGTGTTTGACTCTCATTTGATTCAATTAGCTTTTTAGAATGCATTTAACTTTCATTTGGTTCAAAAAGCTTTGTTTGAATGTGTTTGACTTTCATTTGACTCAATTAGCTTTGTAGAATGCATTTGACTTTCATTTAATTCAATTAGCTTTGTTGAATGTATTTGACTTTCATATCATTCGAAAAACTTTGGTTGAATGGGTTTGAATTCATTTGATTCAATTAGCCTTTTAGAATGCATTTGAATTTCATTTGATTCAATTAGCTTTGTTGAATGCATTTGACTTTCATTTGATTAAAAAAGCTTTGTTTGAATGTGTTTGACTTTCATTTGATTCAATTAGCTTTGTAGAATGCATTTGTCTTTCATTTGATTCAATTAGCTTTGTTGCATGCATTTGACTTTCATTTGTTTAAAAAAACTTTGTTTGAATGTGTTTGACTTTCATTTGATTCAATAAGCTTTGTAGAATGCATTAGACTTTCATTTGATTCAATTAGCTTTGTTTGAATGTGTTTGACTTTCATTTAATTCAATTTTTGTAGATTGCATTTGACTTTCATTTGATTCAATTAGCTTTGTTGAATACATTTGACTTTCATTTGATTCAAAAAGCTTTGTTTGAATGTGTTTCACTTTCATTTGATTCAGTTAGCTTTGTAGAATGCATTTGACTTTTATTTGATTCAATTAGCTTTGTTGAATGCATTTGACTTTCATTTTTATCAAAAAGCTTTTTCTGAATGTGTTTGACTTTCATTTGATTCAATTAGCTTTGTAGAATGCATTTGACTATTATTTGATTCAATTAGCTTTGTAGAATGCATTTTGTTTCGGGGTTTTCTGATGTCCTGCGGGAGAGTTACAATTCCGAGACTGGAACCGGACGCATGTACCTGCAAAACAACGGAGACTCCTAGTGGTGGGAGCTCCGCCTCCGACGGTCAAGTTAGTACTTGATTAAGGAGTAATTAATGCGGAAATTAAAGTGATTGGGTCTCTCTAGGTGAGAGTGTTTAATGTATGTAATCTTCTTTTTAGCATGCAAATCATGTAATCTCCCTTAATGAGGATTAAGGGAGGTATTTATAACCTTGGGAAACGTGCCAATCCTAGATTTAGGTTAACCTAGGGCTGATTGGGCTTCGCTCGGAAGTTGGGCCTGGGTGGCCGGTTTCTCCATTAGGCATGGAGTATGCCACATGTCATGACATAATAGGTCCAAGGTGGACGAATAAGCGTGTGCCACGTGGTAAGCCCTGACAGTTCCAACTGGGGAACACTTGGCAGGACCTGATTGGCCCACGTGGCGCATTCCGATTGTGGGAGCAAAATCCCCTAATCATTTGCCCCTCACAGGTGGCACGTGACTGGTCACGTGTTACATATGACAGGTGTCGCACTGTAACAAGCGACGGCCTGCTACAAGTGTCAGTCGGCGAAAGGCCGAGTGATTTTCCCGCCCAAATTATGAATTCTGGAAGTGACCCTTCGCCTTCTCACTTCGCCTATAAAAGGGAGTGTTGACTTCAGTCATTTTCACACTTGAGAACTTTGTGATAGAACATTCGGACCCCTGAACTTGCTCTGACATTTTGGACCCTTTCTGCCTACCGCCTGCTCTGACAAGCCGACTGCACAGGATTATCAGAACTCCATCAACGTCACTCGTTCAGGTAACCGTCGGTTCTCTTACTCTTAATTTTCTCTTTATTTTATTCTTTTTTGAAATGGCACCACGGAAGCACACGACACGACCTAGGTTAGTGATCAGCCGGTCACCGGGGACGGCTGAATCTAGGACTAGGAGTGCCGCCTGCCCTTTTCCAGACCCAATCTAGGACTGTGTTTGAATGTGTTTGACTTTCATCTGATTCAATTAGCTTCGTAGAATGCATTAGACTTTCGTTTGTTTCAATTAGCTTTGTTTGAATGTGTTTGACTTTCATTTGATTCAATTTTTGTAGATTTCATTTGTCTTTCATTTGATTCAATTAGCTTTTTTAAATGCATTTGACTTTCATTTGATTTTAGAAGCTTTGTTTGAATTTGTTTGACTTTTATTTGATTCAATTAGCTTTGTTTGATCGTGTTAAATTTTCTTTTGATTCAATTAGCTTTGAATAATGCATTTGACTTTCATTTGATTCAATTAGCTTTGTTGAATGAATTTGATTTTCATTTGATTCAAAAAGCTTTGATTAAATGTGTTTCACTTTCATTTGATTCAATTACCTTTGTAGAATGCATTTGAATTTTATTTGATTCAATTAGCTTTGTTAAAAGAATTTGACTTTCATTTGATTCAAAAAGCTTTCTTTGAATGTGTTTGACTCTCATTTGTTCAATTAGCTTTTTAGAATGCATTTAACTTTCATTTGATTCAAAAAGCTTGGTTTGAATGTTTTTGACTTTCATTTGATTCAATTAGCTTTGAAAAATGCATTTGACTTTCATTTAATTCAATTAGCTTTGTTGAATGTATTTGACTTTCATATCATTTGAAAAACTTTGGTTGAATGTGTTTGAATTCATTTGATTCAATTAGCCTTGTAGATTGCATTTTACTTTCATTTGATTCAATTAGCTTTGTTGAAAGCATTTGACTTTCATTTGATTCAAAAAGCTATGTTTGAATGTGTTTGACTTTCATTTGATTCAATTAGCTTTGTAAAATGTGTTTGACTTTCATTTGATTCAATTAGCTTATTTGAATGCATTTTACTTTCATTTGATTTAAAAAGCTATGTTTAAATGTGTTTGACTTTCATTTAATTCAATTAGCCTTTTAGAATGCATTTGAATTTCATTTGATTCAATTAGCTTTGTTGAATGCATTTGACTTTCATTTGATTAAAAAAGCTTTGTTTGAATGTGTTTGACTTTCATTTGATTCAATTAGCTTTGTAGAATGCATTTGACTTTCATTTGATTCAATTAGCTTTGTTGCATGCATTTGACTTTTATTTGTTTCAAAAAACTTTGTTTGAATGTGTTTGACTTTCATTTGATTCAATTAGCTTTTTAGAATGTGTTTCGGGGTTTTCTGATGTCCTGCGGGAGAGTTACAATTCCGAGACTGGAACCGGACGCCTGTACCGTCAAAATATCGGAGACTCCTGGGAGCTCCGCCTCCAACAGTCAAGTTAGTACCTGATTAAGGAGTAATTAATGCGGAAATTAAAGTGATTTGGTCTCTCTAGGTGAGAGTGTTTAATGTAGGTAATCTGCTTTGTTAGCGAGATCAGCCGGTTATTACTGTGTGTAATTAATGTGTTTTTTCCGTAATGTTTCTATTCTCCCCCTTAATGAGGATTAAGGGAGGTATTTATAACCTTGGAAAACGTGCCCATCCTAGGTTTAGGTAAACCTAGGGTCGATTGGGCTTCCCTCGGAAGTTGGGCCTGGGTGGCCGGTTTCTCCATTAGGCATGGAGTATGCCTCATGTCTTGACATAACAAGTCCAAGGTGGACGAATAAGCGCGTGCCACGTGGGAAGCCCTGACTGTTCCAACTGGGGGACACTTGGCAGGACCTGATTGGTCCACGTGGCGCATTCCGATTGGTTGGAGCAAAATCCCCTAATCATTTGCCCCTCACAGGTGGCACGTGATTGGTCACGTGTTACCTGTGACAGGTGTCGCACTGTAACAGGCGACGACCTGCTACAGGTGTCAGTCGGCGAAAGGACGAGAGATTTTCCCGCCCAAATTTTGAATTCTGAAAGTGACCCTTCGCCTTCTCACTTCGCCTATATAAGGGAGAGTTATCTTGAGTCATTTTCACACTTTGAGAACTTTTTGAGAACATTCGGACCCCTGAACTTGCTCTGACATTTTGGACCTTTTCTGCCTACCGCCTGTTCTGACAAGCCGACTGCACATGATTTTCAGAACTTCATCAACCGTCACTCGTTCAGGTAACTCAGTTCTCTTACTCTTAATTTTCTTTTTATTTTCTGAAATGGCACCACGGAAGCACACGACACGACCTAGGTTAGTGATCAGCCGGTCACCGGGGACGGCTGAATCTAGGACTAGGAGTGCCGCCTGCCCTTTTCCGGACCCATCTTTGCCCTTTATACAAAGTCCGACTGTATCTGTGTCTATGCAGAGCAGGATGGCCAGAACGAAAAAGACAGCTAGGATCTCAAATTCAGACGGCTCCTCCCACAGGGTGCCGCTTAGTGAAACATCTGACCAGGCGCCAGATGTGGAAGTGAAACAAGGCTGCCTGGATGCCGGCAATTCTGTGGGGGGAGTCATAGTGACCCCTTCCCATTTAACAGTTACCAAATCTGCTCCTTTTCAAAGAGAGGAGGCGGGCCCCTCCGGGAGAGGGGAGGAGTCGTCCTCTTCGGACTCGTCAGAGGACGATTCCGAGTCAAGCTCTTCTGGCCATGCTTCTTTGGGTACAGAAGAGAAAAACAGCCGTCTGCAAGAGGCGAGACTTTCTCACGCAGTTGAGAAGGGGGACAATTGGGCGGAATCATCCGCCTCTTACCGAGAGCTAAATACCCCCTACTACTGCACGGTACCTCGGGGCCGAATCACAGCCATGCAAGAGAAAGTGGAGAGCTTTATTGCAAACCACACCACGGGCCCCGATTTTCTAGTGTTTGTGCCGGATCCAGAAGACACAGTCGTCTGGCCGGCTGGTTCCAGTTATGATAGCGCCTGCTTTGGCTGCTACGAGGCGGCCATCAAGACAGGGCTTCGCTTCCCATTACATCCGGCTGTTCAGCGGATTTTGGATGGGTATGAGTTGGGGTTATGGCAGTTAGCCCCAAACTCCTGGGTCAACGTACTCGGCTATGTGGCCGGGTGCGAACTGCACGGGGTGGAGCCGAGCTTCGAGGCTTTCGCCCATATGAACTATCTCAGCCGGACCCCTAAGACAGGCGGTACCGGCTGGTATCAATTGACAAGCCACAGGGGCTACCTCATGACAAGAGGTAAAGCAAACAAGTGGAAGGACTGGCGGAGCACCTTCCTCATCATTGAGAGTTCAGACATTGAGCTGAACAAGCGCTTCAATAGGTGGAACAGGAATCCGCCCCTTCTTGCAGGCGGCCGTAGCATGCCGCCTGTTCCCCCCAAGGCTAAGAAAGAGATCCTTGATAAAGGACTCTTTAAAGTAGAGTCGAGGGTCGACTCTACTTCAGGGGTACGAGAGCAAGTACCCCTGCACTGCGTCCCGAGCTTCAAGTGGCTCTATGACGAGTACTTTTTGGCCGCCTGCGGCCTCAGCAGTCGGTGCTCAAGAGGTAGTCGGCCTGTCGAATACCCTGTTGTTCCATACATTTGTTGTTTATCTTTTATTAACTTTGCTGTTTGTTTTTGCAGCTGACGCCATGAGCAAAATCACCGCCTCCAAGACTGCGGCGGCCATGTTGCGGGCCTCTATTATGCAACAAGCTTCAACCGACTCCCCCAAAAAGGGGGCACCCTTGGTGAGCTCCGAACCTTTCACCCTCTTTTTGGAGTGTTTATGCATATACTGACTTTTTTCTTCTGTTTTAGACGGGTGCTCCAAGAGCTTCATCTTCCCAACAGCCGGACCCCAAGGCGCGGAAGACGACTGTTGGGAGCTCTCCTGGTTCTGCCAGGAAACAGGTGGCGGCTGAGAAACAGCCGGCCACTTCTTCTAAAACTCCAACTGGGCCGCCTAGAGGTATGAAGTTGTCCTTGTAAATTTTAGACTTGCTCCCTTTTTTACTAAGTCTAATCCGTTTGTTTATGCTTGATGCAGCCGGCCCCCAGGAGCCTGACTTGGTAGAGATGGCCAAGTCTATGATCAGGGCAGTTCCTCCAGCTGAAAGGGAGGCGGTCAGGGGTGTCGGCACCCTTGACCTTGACGGGATTGCAGGGGTCCTTGCTTAGGTATACTTAGCATATTTTTGAGTATTTGGATTTCTGGACGCCTGTTTTATTTTTTGTGTGGAAACTAACGCCTGTTTCTTTGTACTTAGGCCCTGCTCCAAGTGAACGGCCTTCGCAAGCCGCTTGATCGGAAGGACAAAGAGGTAAAGGCTGCAAAAGCTATGGCCGCCTCTGACTGTGATAAGGCAATGTTTCAAATTGCCCAAAATGAAGTTCTGACCATTGATATTCTTTATTATAAGGCGCAGGCTACCACCGCTGTTCGAGCTCAGTTAGAGGCGGCCCAGAAGAAGAATGACGAGCTGGAGGCGACCATCACAAATCTCAAGGCCGAGCTGAAACCTCTTCGCCTGAAAATGTACTCTTACGAAGCCATGGAGAAATCCTTGGCCAGCGTAAAGGAACGCCTGGTGACCCAGGAGAAGAGTCTTACCCAAGAGCTCTCGGAAAAGGCCGAGCAAGAGAAGAAAGAGCTGGTCCGGGAGATGATGGAAGACTCCGCTCAAATCCAGCGCATGACCTGGGGCCGCCTCTTCCCCAGTGCCGACTTTGCCTCTTGGGAAAGAACGTACCGCCAGTGTTCGGATACATATAATCAAGAGATCCAGGCGGCTGCTGAAGAAGAGGCGTTGGAGGAAGCGTTGGAGGAGGAGGAGCCGGTAGTGGCGCTTGTGCCGCTTGGGGTAAGGCATCAAAAAAGGATGCAGCTGAAGCCGAGTCCAGCAAGAAGAGTGCTGACCAGGCGGCAGCTGCTAATACTGAACTGCCCCCTTCTTAAGCTTTATGTATTCTTTCCACGGCCTGCGTGCCGTTTGCTTTGTATTTACCCGGCCAGGGGGCCGGGGCTTTGAATATTTTGCTGGTCCTTAATGACCGGCTTATTTTTAATGAATTTTTTTTTTGCCTCAAATTTGTCTAAGTATTAAATATTCCAATATCCAATTGTTCACTAGACCGACTGTTTTACATGGCCGATAGTTGCAGACAGGTACGGAAAGTTAGTCACGCCGCCTATGCCCCTGGACGACTGGTTGTCTGTTTCCAGGATAGACGATCAGTCGGCCATTTATCCAATCGGTATTCGAACTATTGTAAAGACTGGATCCTTTTTAGGCAGGCGGTCCTGTCTTTTGTAAATTAAACCAAGTAGGAAAGTGGTCTGACCAAGTAAACATGAGTGTTACCTAGTCGCCAAGGAACTGAGTAGTTGAGATAACAAGCGGCGGGTACCGGTTGTTTCCCTTTATTCAATATTTGTTGGCTTTTAACTCGTAATTTGTTAACTTAGCAGGAGTAGTGGTTGAGAGCCCCTGTTTGATAAAAACAAGCGGACGACTCATACCTTTTAGGCTCCATACTAAGTTTGAGGGAGTGACTATAAGTTAACATAGGAGTTACTTAGTCTCCGTCACACTTTCTTGAGAAGTAGAGGTACCAGGCGGCGGTGGCCGGCTAGACCCCTTGATTCGCCAATGTTTGTTGGCTATTAACTCAAGAGGTACCCCATGCATTTATCCCAAGTAATACAGGCGATCATCTGACTCAGATGTCAACTGCTACCACTGGTTTTGTTAGTGATAGAGTTATCCTTGTCTCAAAAACGGCTACGTGGTTGCCCTTAGGGACAGTCGTATAGGTGCCGTGTAATTAGTTTATAGAGCAATGTTCCACCCAAAAGGGAGCTGCTCTCTGCGACGAATTTCATCCGGAGGGATGCCGCCGGACGCCCGCTATGATGTTGGGACATGTCGTATTAGTTTTGTAGATTTGATCAGTTGGCTTGGCGCCTGGTCTGATCATTCGGCCTGTGGCCTTGGTAAGTTCTTGGTGAACGTAGATGCTAAAAGAAGGGTAGCCGCCTGATAGGCACAGGGTCGGCCAGGCCCTATTCTTTTTAGCTAAGTATTAGTGGGGTGGCTATGTGTTTGGAACCAGTCGGCCATCTTCTTATGGAGAGTAGCCGACTATATGTCCAGACGACATGCCCCTATTGTGAGTAAAATACTCAATGGAGAGTAGCCGACTGTAAAGGTACAGACGGCATGCCCCTCTGAAGATAGAGTGAAAAACTCAATGGAGAGTAGCCGACTGTAAAGGTACAGACGGCATACCCCTCTGAAGAGAGTAAAAATACTCAATGGAGAGTAGCCGACTGTAAAGGTACAGATGGCATGCCCCTCTTAAGTAAGAATAAAAATTAAACATGGAGAGTAGCCGACTATTTTTTAGTAGGCGTGCCCCTCTTAGTACAAAATTGAATAGTAAGTGCAAACTTTTATTAAGTAGCTCTTGACTATTTACATCATTCAAAAGAAATATTTCTTAAGATTATCTACATTCCAAGTTCGAGGCAACGGTTGTCCGTCTGGTGTTTCCAGACGGTAGGTACCGTCCCTGACTTCCTCACAGATTCGGTAGGGTCCTTCCCAGTTGGGAGTTAGTTTGCCAGACTCATTAGCCCTACCAACTGCTTCCATTTTTCTAAGTACAAAGTCCCCTACTTTGAGTGGACGCCTGTGTACTTTTTTGTTGTATGATCTAGTCATTCTCACGCGATAGATTTCATGGCGCAAGACAGCATTGCCCCTCCTTTCAGGAAGTGAGTCTGATGCCAGGTGCATGGCTTCCCAGTTTGCCTCTTCGTCATATAGCATTACTCGAAGAGTCGGCTCGTAGTGTTCTATTGGAAGAACAGCTTCCGCACCGTAAGTTAGGAGGAATGGAGTTTCTCCAGTCGCCCCTTTTTCAGTCGTCCTAATGGCCCAGAGAACATGTGGTAGTTCATCCGCCCATAGGCCGCCTGCTCGTTCAATCTTTTTCTTGAGACCGTCTGAGATGATTTTATTAAAGGCTTCTACCTGGCCGTTTGCTTGTGGACGGCCGACAGATGCAAAGTAGTTTGCAATTCCTTGGTAACCCAACCAGCTTTAGAGAACAGGCGTCTCAAATTGGGGACCATTATCAAAAACCATAGACATGGGAACCCCGAACCGAGTGATGACATTTTTCCAAATGAATGAAATTACATCTTTCGTCTTGATTCCCTTTACAGCCTCCGCCTCTACCCATTTAGTGAAGTAGTCAACGGCAACAAGTATGTACCTCCTTCTGCCTGTAGCAGGCGTATATGGACCCAGAATGTCCATGCCCCACTTAGCAAACGGTAGTGGGCTATGAATGGTAGTGAGATCAGTAGCCGGACGGTGAATTAGTTTGCAAAACCTTTGGCACTTGTCACATTTTTTCACCATCTCCATTGCATCTGCTTCTAAAGTAGGCCAAAAGTAGCCCTGCCGCCTTGCCCTTTGAGCAAGCGTCCTACCGCCTATATGAGAAGCACAGTAACCAGAGTGAAGATCGTCTAGTATCTCTCGTCCCTTTTCTGGAGTAACACACTTTAAGAAGGGTTTAAGGTACCCCTTTTTGTGAAGTTCTCCCTTTATCATTTCAAAACAGGTGGCTCGTTTTTTCAGTGCTGCCGCCTGTTGAGGATCATCCGGCAGTGTACCGTTTGTCAGATATGCCCTGATTGAATCCATCCAGGTTGAGTTTCTGTCTAGGATTCCAATAGGGTTTTCCTCGATGCTTCTCTTCTCCATTACTTCCCAAAAAACAGTTCGAGGAGTATCAGAGGAGGCGGATGATGCTAATTTAGACAGTGCATCCGCCTGGTTGTTTTCTGATCTCGGCACTTGGATCAGATGGAAATCCTCAAGGGAGCCGACTGCTTGTCGGACCGCCTGTAAATACTTGATCATGGCCGGATGGGTTGCTTCGTATTCGCCATTGTACTGACTCACTATCAATTGTGAATCGGAACAGGCGTCTATTTTTCTTGCCCCTGCCGCCTTGCACATGCGGATCCCGGCTAGTAAAGCTTCCTATTCTGCCTCATTGTTTGAAGCCTGAAAACTGAAGTGTAGAGCATACTCGTAGAGCTTTGAAGTAGAGCTTCCGTCCACATATACCTTCCATACTTGGTCTGGAACTTGAGAGTCAGGAGGACGAGTCATCTCTACAATAAAATCAGCAAAGGCTTGCCCCTTCACTACTTTTCTAAGCTCGAATGTAACTTCGAGGCTCTGTATTTCTTTGGCCCATTTGATCATTCGGCCTGACGACTCCATGATGGTAAGTGGCCGCTTGATAGGTTGGTCTGTATACACGACGACTACATGTGCCAAAAAGTAGGGCTTCAATTTTTTATCAGCCATGAAGAGTGCAAGACCAAATTTCTCCACTAGGGGATACCTCAACTCGGCATTTTTCAGTATGTGACTGACAAAGTAGACCGGGAGCTGACAGCCGTCTCTTTCAGCAAGGAGAACAGCGCTTAACGCATGATCAGAGACGACCAGGTACATGTAGAGTACCTCTTTGGGCAAAGGGCTGACCAGCCTCGGCAAGGAATGCAAGTGAACTTTTAATTTCTGGAAGGCGGCCTCAGCATCCGGCCCCCATTCAAACCTTGCCTTTTTCTTAATTGCCAGGAAAAAGTATAGGCATTTGTCGCCTGATCGGCTTAGAAATCTTCCCAAGGCCGCCAGACAACCTGTTAACTTCTGAACCTCTCGGATGGTACGAGGCGACTGCATGTCAATGAGCGCCTGCACCTTCTCAGGGTTCGCCTCTATTCCTCTCTAATTGATAAGGAATCCGAGAAATTTCCCAGACTCAACTCCAAATACACATTTCTTGGGATTGAGCATGACATGGTGCCGCCTGAGTGTGGCGAAAGTTTCTCGGAGGTCCGACAGATGATCTTTCTGAAGTTTAGTCTTGACAATCATATCATCAATGTATGCCTCGACGTTTCTCCCAATCTGATCAAAGAACACAGTGTTTATCATTCGTTGGAAGGTAGCCGGGGCATTCTTAAGACCAAACGGCATGACCGTGTAACAGTATAACCCCTGATCAGTGACGAAGGTCGTCTTCTCCTGATCTTTCTTCCATCAAGGAATTTGATGGAAACCAGAATAGGCGTCCATAAAACTCATCAAGGCATGACCGGCTGTTGAGTCGACCAGGTTATCAATTTTAGGCAGAGGGTAACTGTCTTTGGGGCACGCCTTGTTTAAGTCTGTGTAGTCTACACACATTCGCCAGGTGCCATTCGGCTTTTTAACAAGCACCACATTTGCAACCCAGTCTGGGAAGTAACATTGCCGAATGAACTTTGCATCAAGTAATTTTTTAACTTCGGCGGCTTCCGCCTGACTTCTTTCTTTGCCATGGTTCCGCTTCTTTTGCCGTACCGGCTTCTTTTTCGGATCCACGGCCAGTTTATGTACCGCCAGATCAGGACTAATGCCTGGCATTTCATGGACTTCGAATGCAAAGATGTCCTTGTATTCTTTCAATAGTTTGTGAAAGTTGTCACCAAGGTTTCTCAGAGCAGTCGTCCCAACTTTGACTGTTCGGTCAGGACGTGAGGCGTCTAAGATCAGGTCCGCATGCTCACCAGCCGGCTGAGGGCGGAACTCATCCGGCCGCTCCTCTGCCAATGATTGCTATTTTCTTTCTTTTCTTGCGGCCCCTGTCTGGGATGCCTTTCTCTTTTTGCCGCCTGCTTCTTGAACAGGCGCACTTTCCTTGTCAAGGTCTGTTTTTTCACCGCTTGACCCAGTAGCCATAACAGTGGGCTTGACATCCGAGATATAACACTCTCGGGCCATCCTCTGATCTCCCCTTAGGGAGCCGACTGTTCCATTATCCCTCTCAAACTTGAGCAACATAAGAGATGGGATTATAACAGCCTTGGAATTATTCAGGGTAGGTCGACCCAGAATCATGTTGTAGGCCGAGAGTTCCTCTACTACCAGGAACCGGACTACCATGTGTCGTCCTTCCCCTTTTTCGCCCAGGCGGATGGGTAAATCTACTCGTCCCAGTGGGTGGACAACTCGTCCTCCAAACCCTACTAAAGGGTGGGAGGCCGGATGTATGCAATCAGTCTGATATTTTAGTTTCGACAGACATTTTCTACTGATGAGATCTGAGGAGCTTCTGGTATCTATGAGGATTCGGCCAACTCTCTGGTTGGCCACTTTACATTCAATAACGATAGGGTCGTCATGCGGCCCCCTTACCCCTCCTAGATCTTCTTCAGTGATGACAATCTCAGGAAATGAATATTTGGACGGCCGTTCTTGGTGAACGGAATTTACATCTAACCGCCTGATATTGTCTTTGTTGCCCCTAATAGTGGGGCCGCCTCCTGAGAAGCCGCCTGCAATAGTGTAGACGATTGCATCATCTGTATTGGAGCTGTCGGCCTGTTGATTCTTTTTGGCCGACTGCTTTTTTGAGGAAGTGTTCCCCGCGGATTTCTTGACATAAGTGTCAAGATCACCTTGCTCAGCCAGGCGGTCTAGGTACCGCATGAGACTGATGCAGTCATTGGTGTGATGACCAACATCATCATGATAAGCACAGACTTTTTCTTGGTTCCGGTTGTTTGCAGAACCCTACATGGGGACCGGCTTCTCAATTGAGATCCGTCCCTTGATTTCTTTTAGGATAAACTGGTTATCCTTGTTAAACGCATACTTTGGGGAGTATGGTTTGAATTCTTTTTTCTTTTTCTGGGTCGGCTGTTTAGAGGAATCAGCCGCCCAGACCTCTTTTCATTTCTCATCTTTGTTTGACGACTGTTTCTGTCATCCTTCTCTTTTGTCGAACCTTTTCCCGTCCGACTGTGTTATCGTACAAAGATCAGTCTCCTGTATATAGGCTTCTGCTTTAATCAAGGCCTCTTGAAGAGTCGCCACCCTTTTTCGAACCAAATCAAATTTGAAGGTAGACTCGTCTTTGAGACCTCTGAAAAAGTCAGTATAAGCTACCTCATCCGGTAACCCTTGAATCTGTATTCTCATCAGGTTAAACCGCCTGATGTAAGAACGAAGCCCCTCCTTCTCGCCCTGCTGAATTGTTCCCAAATCAAGGGTCGTTTTCTTCGCAGGATGTTCATAGCGAAATTGGAGGCAAATAAGTAAGCAAGCGTCCTGAAGCTATTTACACAACCAGTCGGCAGGTTGCCAAACCATTGCTGTGCGATTCCTTTGAGAGTCGCTGGGAAACACTTGCACAAAGTGGGATCATCCAACCCTTGAAGGTACATCAGGTTGGTGAATGCCATCAGATGGTCTTCTGGGTTAGTAGTGCCGTCATAGGCGCCTACTAGTACATTTTTCACTTTGGCCGGTTGAGCGACTTCAGTAATTTCCTTGGAGAAGGCCGACGGCTGTTCACCAAGTCTAAGCAACCGTAGCTGCCAGTCCATAGGTTGGACGTTTTTTGCTGCAGGTCCACCAAACGTCGGTGGCTGCAAAAAATACTGTTGTTGCGGCACAAATGGTAAGTTTGGTACCGCCTGGTCACTATGAAAGCCGGACTGACGGGAGGTGCCGCCTGACTGACTCTCATGGTACGACTGAGTATGCCTCATCGAGGCATTTCGCAAACTGTCTTGAAAGTTTGAAGTAGAGGCCGACTCTGACAATCGGTCACTCTTCTTCTGCTCTAGCAGTAGCCGAGAATCTGTGAATGTTTGCTTCGACCCGTCCGCCTGAATATGACGAACAGGTTTCCTATTTCCTGTAGGATAACGAAATTTTGTGAAATCAAGGGCTGGTGGCTCCCGCTTCCTAAATTTAGGATGAGGAGTCGCCTCTCGCCCTTGAACTGGCTTCCTCTTCAGTGAAGTGGAGGGTTTCTTGGCCGACTGCTCCTTGACTGGAGCAGGCGGCTTCTTGTTGATCAACTCTTGAATCTCTCCCTTGAAGTCCCTCATGAAGGCCATGAGTTCGTTCCTTGTGATGGGAGCAGACCCATCAGTCGGCTGTTGCCGAACAGGTGGTGCGCCTGCTGGCTCGCTTCCTGTTTGAAGATGCTCCCGTTCCCTCCTGTCGGTATGACGGGTACGTCGAGCCCTTAGGGTCCCGTCTGAAGCTGTATGAGCTTTAACTTCAAATTCACTTTCGGTATCGTGGTCCGACTGAACTTGAGGGTCGTCTAGGGGACGCCTCTCTTCATGAGTCGGTATAGACTTGGATGCCATCTCAGAAGTACTCTCCCCACATACGGCGCCAAATGTTTCGGGGTTTTCTGATGTCCAGCGGGAGAGTTACAATTCCGAGACTGGAACCGGACGCCTGTACCTGCAAAATAACGGAGACTCCTGGGAGCTCCGCCTCCAACGGTCAAGTTAGTACCTGATTAAGGAGTAATTAATGCGGAAATTAAAGTGATTTGGTCTCTCTATGTGAGAGTGTTTAATGTAGGTAATCTGCTTTGTTAGCAAGATCAGCCGGTTATTACTGTGTGTAATTAATGTGTTTTTTCCGTAATGTTTTTGTCCTCTCCCTTAATGATGATTAAGGGAGGTATTTATAACCTTGGAAAACATGCCTATCCTAGGTTTAGGTAAACCTAGGGCCGATTGGGCTTCCCTCGGAAGTTGGGCCTGGGTGGCCGGTTTCTCCATTAGGCATGAAGTATGCCACATGTCTTCACATAACAGGTCCAAGGTGGACGAATAAGCGCGTGCCACGTGGGAAGCCCTGACTTTTCCAACTGGGGGACACTTGGCAGGACCTGATTGGTCCACGTGGCGCATTTCGATTGGTGGGAGCAAAATCCCCTAATCATGTACCTCCTTCCGCCTGTAGCAGGCGTATATGGACCCAGAATGTCCATGCCCCACTTAGCAAACGGTAGTGGGCTGTGAATGGTAGTGAGGTCAGTAGCCGGACGGTGAATTAGTTTGCCAAACCTTTGGCACTTGTCACATTTTTTCACCATCTCCATTGCATCTGCTTCCAAAGTAGGCCAAAAGTAGCCCTACCGCCTTGCCCTTTGAGCAAGCGTCCTACCGCCTATATGAGAAGCACAGTAACCAGAGTGAAGATCGTCTAGTATCTCTCGTCCCTTTTCTGGAGTAACACACTTTAAGAAGGGTTGAAGGTACCCCTTTTTGTGAAGTTCTCCATTTATCATTTCAAAAACAGGTGGCTCGTTTTTTCAGTGCTGCCGTCGTTTGAGGATCATCCGGCAGTGTACCGTTTGTCAGATATGCCCTGATTGAATCCATCTAGGTTGAGCTTCTGACTAGGATTCCAATAGGGTTTTCCTCGATGCTTCTCTTCTCCATTACTTCCCAAAAAACAGTTCGAGGAGTATCAGAGGAGGCGGATGATGCTAATTTAGACAGTGCATCCGCCTGGTTGTTTTCTGTTCTCGGCACTTGGATCAGATGGAAATCCTCAAGGGAGCCGACTGCTTGTCGGACCGCCTGTAAATACTTGATCATGGCCGGATGGGTTGCTTCGTATTCGCCATTGTACTGACTCACTATCAATTGTGAATCGGAACAGGCGTCTATTTTTCTTGCCCCTGCCGCCTTGCACATGCGGATCCCGGCTAGTAAAGCTTCATATTCTGCCTCATTGTTTGAAGCCTGAAAACTGAAGCGTAGAGCATACTCGTACCTGTCGCCCTCTGGCGACTAACATATGACGCCTGCTCCACAACCATTTGAAGTAGAGCTTCCGTCCACATATACCTTCCATACTTGGTCTGGAACTTGAGAGTCAGGAGGACGAGTCATCTCAACAATAAAGTCATCAAAGGCTTGCCCCTTCACTGCTTTTCTAGGCTCGAAGGTAACTTCGAGGCTCTGTATTTCTATGGCCCATTTGATCATTCGGCCTGACGACTCCATGATGGTAAGTGGCCGCTTGATAGGTTGGTCTGTATACACGACGACTACATGTGCCAAAAAGTAGGGCTTCAATTTTTTATCAGCCATGAAGAGTGCAAGACCAAATTTCTCCACTAGGGGATACCTCAACTCGGCATTTTTCAGTACGTGACTGACAAAGTAGACCGGGAGCTGACAGCCGTCTCTTTCAGCAAGGAGAACAGCGCTTAACGCATGATCAGAGACGACCAGGTACATGTAGAGTACCTCTTTGGGCAAAGGGCTGACCAGCCTCGGCAAGGAATGCAAGTGAACTTTTAATTTCTAGAAGGCGGCCTCAGCATCCGGCCCCCATTCAAACCTTGCCTTTTTCTTAATTGCCAGGAAAAAGTATAGGCATTTGTCGCCTGATCGGCTTAGAAATCTTCCCAAGGCCGCCAGACAACCTGTTAACTTCTGAACCTCTCGGATGGTACGAGGCGACTGCATGTCAATGAGCGCCTGCACCTTCTCAGGGTTCGCCTCTATTCCTCTCTAATTGATAAGGAATCCGAGAAATTTCCCAGACTCAACTCCAAATACACATTTCTTGGGATTGAGCATGACATGGTGCCGCCTGAGTGTGGCGAAAGTTTCTCGGAGGTCCGACAGATGATCTTTCTGAAGTTTAGTCTTGACAATCATATCATCAATGTATGCCTCGACGTTTCTCCCAATCTGATCAAAGAACACAGTGTTTATCATTCGTTGGAAGGTAGCCGGGGCATTCTTAAGACCAAACGGCATGACCGTGTAACAATATAACCCCTGATCAGTGACGAAGGCCGTCTTCTCCTGATCTTTCTTCCATCAAGGAATTTGATGGAAACAAGAATAGGCGTCCATAAAACTCATCAAGGCATGGCCGGCTGTTGAGTCGGCCAGGTTATCAATTTTAGGCAGAGGGTAACTGTCTTTGGGGCACGCCTTGTTTAAGTCTGTGTAGTCTACACACATTCGCCAGGTGTCATTCGGCTTTTTAACAAGCACCACATTTGCAACCCATTCTGGGAAGTAACATTGCCGAATGAACCCTGCATCAAGTAATTTTTTTAACTTTGGCGGCTGCCGCCTGACTTCTTTCTTCGCCATGGTTCCGCTTCTTTTGCCGTACCGGCTTCTTTTTCGGATCCACGGCCAGTTTATGTACCGCCAGATCAGGACTAATGCCTGGCATTTCATGGACTTCGAATGCAAAGATGTCCTTGTATTCTTTCAATAGTTTGTGAAAGTTGTCACCAAGGTTTCTCAGAGCAGTCGTCCCAACTTTGACTGTTCGGCCAGGACGTGAGTCGTCTAAGATCAAGTCCGCATGCTCACCAGCCGGCTGAGGCGGAACTCATCCGGCCGCTCCTCTGCCAATGATTGCTATTTTCTTTCTTTTCTTGCGGCCCCTGTCTGGGATGCCTTTCTCTTTTTGCCGCCTGCTTCTTGAACAGGCGCACTCTCCTTGTCAAGATCTGTTTTTTCACCGCTTGACCCAGTAGCCATAACAGTGGGCTTGACATCCGAGAGATAGCACTCTCGGGCCATCCTCTGATCTCCCCTTAGGGAGCCGACTGTTCCATTATCCCTCTCAAACTTGAGCAACATAAGAGATGGGATTTATAACAGCCTTGGAATTATTCAGGGTAGGTCGACCCAGAATCATGTTGTAGGCCGAGAGTTCCTCTACTACCAGGAACCGGACTACCATGTGTCGTCCTTCCCCTTTTTCGCCCAGGCGGATGGGTAAATATACTCGTCCCAGTGGGTGGACGACTCCTCCTCCAAACCCTACTAAAGGTGGGAGGCCGGATGTATGCAATCAGTCTGATATTTTAGTTTCGACAGACATTTGCTACTGATGAGATCTGAGGAGCTTCTGGTATCTATGAGGATTCGGCCAACTCTCTGGTTGGCCACTTTACATTCAATAATGAGAGGGTCGTCATGCAGCCCCTTACCCCTCATAGATCTTCTTCAGTGATGACAATCTCAGGAAATGAATATTTGGACGGCCGTTCTTGGTGAACGGAATTTACATCTAACCGCCTGATATTGTCTTTGTTGCCCCAATAGTGGGGCCGCCTTCTGAGAAGCCGCCTGCAATAGTGTAGACGACTGCATCATCTGTATCGGAGCTGTCGGCCTGTTGATTCTTTTTGGCCGACTGCTTTTTTGAGGAAGTGTTCCCCGCGGATTTCTTGACATAAGTGTCAAGATCACCTTGCTCAGCCAGGCGGTCTAAGTACCGCATGAGACTGATGCAGTCATTGGTGTGATGACCAACATCATCATGATAAGCACAGAATTTATCTTGGTTCCGGTTGTTTGCAGAACCCTTCATGGGGACCGGCTTCTCAATTGAGATCTGTCCCTTGATTTCTTTTGGGATAAACTGGTTATCCTTGTTAAACGCATACTTTGGGGAGTATGGTTTGAATTCTTTTTTCTTTTTCTGGGCCGGCTGTTTAGAGGAATCAGCCGCCTAGACCTCTTTTCTTTTCTCATCTTTGTTTGACGACTGTTCTGTCGTCCTTCTCTTTTGTCGAACCTTTTCCCGTCCGACTGTTTTATCGTACAAAGATCAGTCGCCTGTATATAGGCTTCTGCTTCAATCAAGGCCTCTTGAAGAGTCGCCACCCTTTTACGAACCAAATCAAATTTGAAGGTAGACCCGTCTTTAAGACCTCTGAAAGTCAGTATAAGCTACCTCATCCGGTAACCCTTGAATCTGTATTCTCATCAGGTTAAACCGCCTGATGTAAGAACGAAGCCCCTCCTTCTCGCCCTGCTGAATTGTTCCCAAATCAAGGGTCGTTTTCTTCGCAGGGATGTTCATGGCGAAGTTGGAGGCAAATAAGTAAGCAAGCGTCTTGAAGCTATTTACACAACCAGTCGGCAGGTTGCCGAACCATTGCTGTGCGATTCCTTTGAGAGTCGCTGGGAAACACTTGCACCAAGTGGGATCATCCAACCCTTGAAGGTACATCGGGTTGGTGAATGCCATCAGATGGTCTTCTGGGTTAGTAGTGCCGTCATAGGCGCCTACTAGTGTATTTTTCACTTTGGCCGGCTGAGCGGCTTCAGTAATTTCCTTGGAGAAGGCCGACGGTTGTTCACCAAGTCTAAGAAACCGTAGCTGCTAGTCCATAGGTTGGACATTTTTCGCTGCAGGTCTACCAAA
>NW_018743247.1:0-41539 GCF_001683475.1 Chenopodium quinoa
ATTCAACAAAGCTAATTGAATCAAACGAAAGTCAAAAACATCTAAAAAAATCTAATTAAATCAAATGAAAGTCAAACACATTCAGACAAAGCTATTTGAATCAAATGAAAGTCAAATGCATTCTACAAATCTAATTGACTCAAATGAAAGTAGAAAAACATCTAAAAAATTCAAATTAAATCAATAAAAGGTCAAACACATTCAAACTAAACTATTTGAATCAAATGAAAGTCAAATGCATTCTACAAAGCTAATTGAATCAAATGAAAGTCAAAAACATTCCAACAAAGCCAATTGAATCAAATGAAAGTCAAACACATTCAAACAAACCTAATTGAATCAAATGAAAGTCAAACACATTCAAACAGACCTAATTGAATCAAATGAAAGTCAAACACATTCAAAAAGAGCTTTTTGAATCAAATGAAGGTTAAATGCAATCTACAAAGCTAATTAAATCAAATGAAAGTCAAACACATTCAAACAAAATGATGTGGATTTAAACCCTTAACTTAATAAAGAATCTAAAATCACAGAAGTAACACAAGCCCTTCGAATTTCGTTAGAAAATCGAACAACTTAAAGATAATATGACTTTGAAAACGACCACTCCTGGAACGAATTCAACGCCTCTCAAATTACCTAGACCACTCCTGGAACTAAGTACTTTGATGAACAAAACTTAGACTACTCCTAGAACTAAGAATTGAACGTTCTAATTATCAAAACAACTCCTTGAATTGAAAACTAGCAAAAGAATTTGTAAGCAATTAAGCAAAACAAACAATAAACTTGTATTGAATTTTCTGGTTTTTGTTGTTGTGTACAAAGCCACGAAAAATCCCTTATTTATAGACTAAAACTAACTATTCCTAAGTCTATTCAAACTAGAAAAAACCCTAGCCTTGATCCCAAAGTATCCTAGATAGAATAGGAAAACCAATTCTAATGGAACTAGGAAACTAGTAATAAGACTAGTTCTAATTAACCTAAAACTTCTTAAAACAATTCCTAATTGACTTAGAAATTATTTTAAAATAAAATAACAGAAATTAAGAAGATTCCTAATTGCTTAAACCAAGAAAAAACCCTTTCAAGTGAAAGGTAAAAACTTGCAAGCAAAAACTCTAGAAGAAACTAAGTAAAGAAAATCATGCTTTTCGTTCTGTCGCCGAAACTCTTTGCACGCGCCACCAAGGTGGTGCACGCGCCTGACCAATGTCAAGGTGGGTCCAAGGCGGAGCTAGGGAGTCGGCGCGTGGGCCAGGAGTCGGCGCGTGGCAGCATGTGTGCTCGTCGGAAGCGAACTTCGCAATTTCTTCTTCTTTGTAATTCGTGCTTGTTTCTTTCCAATTTAAGCTATTGGATCTTTCCTTGTTTATTATCTTGTTTATTTTCTTGTTTGGGCAGCCCATAATGAAGCTATTTGGACCTTCTACAAGTGTCTTGGACCTTCAAAAGAATTAGCCTCTTGATTCACATCACAAAACTAAATGAATCAAATGAAAGTCAAAAACATCTAAAAAAACCTAATTAAATCAAATGAAAGTCAAACACATTCAAACAAAGCTTTTGGAATCTAATGAAAGTCAAATGCATTCTACAAAGCTTATTGAATCAAATGAAAGTAAAAAACATTCGAACAAAGCCAAATGAATCCAATGAAAGTCAAACACATTCAAACTAAACGAATCAAATGAAAGTCAAATGCATTCTACAAAGCTAATTGAATCAAATGAAAGTCAAAAACATTCCAACAAAGCCAATTGAATCAAATGAAAGTCAAACACATTCAAACAAACCTAATTGAATCAAATGAAAGTCAAACACATTCAAACAGACCTAATTGAATCAAATGAAAGTCAAACACATTCAAAAAGAGCTTTTTGAATCAAATGAAGGTCAAATGCAATCTACAAAGCTAATTGAATCAAATGAAAGTCAAACACATTGAAACAAAGCTAATTGGATCAAATGTAAGTCAAACACATTCAAACAGAGCTTTTTGAATCAAACTAAAGTCAAATGCATTCAACAAAGCTAATTGAATCAAACGAAAGTCAAAAACATCTAAAAAAATCTAATTAAATAAAATGAAAGTCAAACTCATTCAGACAAAGCTATTTGAATCAAATGAAATTCAAATGCATTCTACAATCTAATTGAATCAAATGAAAGTAAAACATCTAAAAAATTCAAATTAAATCAATAAAAGGTGAAACACATTCAAACAAAACTATTTGAATCAAATGAAAGTCAAAGGCAATCTATAAAGCTAATTAAATCAAATGAAAGTCAAACACATTCAAACAAAGCTAATTGAATCAAATGAAAGTCAAACACATTCAAACAAACTAATTGAATCAAATGAAAGTAAAACACATTCAAACAAACCTAATTAAATCAAATGAAAGTCAAATATATTCAAATAGAGCTAATTGAATAAAATGAAAGTCAAACACATCCAAACAAAGCTAATTGAATCAAATGTAAGTCAAACACATTCAAACAGAGCTTTTTGAATCAAATGAAAGTCAAATGCATTAAACAAAGCTAATTGAATCAAATGAAAGTAAAAACATCTAAAAAAAACCTAATTAAATCAAATGAAAGTCAAACACATTCAAGCAAAGCTATTTAAATCAAATAAAAGTCAAATGCATTCAAACAAAGCTATTGAAAGTCAAATGCTTTCTACAAAGCCAATTGAATCAAATGAAAGTCAAACAAATTCAAAAGAGCTCTTTGAATCAAATGAAGGTCAAATGCATTTAAGAAAGCTAATTGAATCAAATGAAAGTCAAACACATTCAAACAAAGCTAATTGAATCAAATGTAAGTCAAACACATTCAAATAGAGCTTTTTGAATCAAATGAAAGTCAAATGCATTCAACAAAGCTAATTGAATCAAACGAAAGTCAAAAACATCTAAAAAAATCTAATTAAATCAAATGAAAGTCAAACACATTCAGACAAAGCTATTTGAATCAAATGAAAGTCAAATGCATTCTACAAATCTAATTGACTCAAATGAAAGTAGAAAACTTCTAAAAAATTCAAATTAAATCAAATAAAGGTCAAACACATTCAAACTAAACTATTTGAATCAAATGAAAGTCAAATGCATTCTACAAAGCTAATTGAATCAAATGAAAGTCAAAAACATTCCAACAAAGCCAATTGAATCAAATGAAAGTCAAACACATTCAAACAAACCTAATTGAATCAAATGAAAGTCAAACATTAATTGAATCAAATGAAAGTCAAACACATTCAAAAAGAGCTTTTTGAATCAAATGAAGGTTAAATGCAATCTACAAAGCTAATTAAATCAAATGAAAGTCAAACACATTCAAACAAAATGATGTGGATTTAAACCCCTTAACTTAATAAAGAATCTAAAATCACAGAAGTAACACAAGCCCTTCGAATTTCGTTAGAAAATCGAACAACTTAAAGATAATATGACTTTGAAAACGACCACTCCTGGAACGAATTCAACGCCTCTCAAATTACCTAGACCACTCCTGGAACTAAGTACTTTGATGAACAAAACTTAGACTACTCCTAGAACTAAGAATTGAACGTTCTAATTATCAAAACAACTCCTTGAATTGAAAACTAGCAAAAGAATTTGTAAGCAATTAAGCAAAACAAACAATAAACTTGTATTGAATTTTCTGGTTTTTGTTGTTGTGTACAAAGCCACGAAAAATCCCTTATTTATAGACTAAAACTAACTATTCCTAAGTCTATTCAAACTAGAAAAAACCCTAGCCTTGATCCCAAAGTATCCTAGATAGAATAGGAAAACCAATTCTAATGGAACTAGGAAACTAGTAATAAGACTAGTTCTAATTAACCTAAAACTTCTTAAAACAATTCCTAATTGACTTAGAAATTATTTTAAAATAAAATAACAGAAATTAAGAAGATTCCTAATTGCTTAAACCAAGAAAAACCCTTTCAAGTGAAAGGTAAAAACTTGCAAGCAAAAACTCTAGAAGAAACTAAGTAAAGAAAATCATGCTTTTCGTTCTGTCGCCGAAACTCTTTGCACGCGCCACCAAGGTGGTGCACGCGCCTGACCAATGTCAAGGTGGGTCCAAGGCGGAGCTAGGGAGTCGGCGCGTGGGCCAGGAGTCGGCGCGTGGCAGCATGTGTGCTCGTCGGAAGCGAACTTCGCAATTTCTTCTTCTTTGTAATTCGTGCTTGTTTCTTTCCAATTTAAGCTATTGGATCTTTCCTTGTTTATTATCTTGTTTATTTTCTTGTTTGGGCAGCCCATAATGAAGCTATTTGGACCTTCTACAAGTGTCTTGGACCCTTCAAAAGAATTAGCCTCTTGATTCACATCACAAAACTAAATGAATCAAATGAAAGTCAAAAACATCTAAAAAAACCTAATTAAATCAAATGAAAGTCAAACACATTCAAACAAAGCTATTGGAATCCAATGAAAGTCAAATGCATTCTACAAAGCTTATTGAATCAAATGAAAGTAAAAAACATTCGAACAAAGCCAAATGAATCCAATGAAAGTCAAACACATTCAAACTAAACTATTTGAATCAAATGAAAGTCAAATGCATTCTACAAAGCTAATTGAATCAAATGAAAGTCAAAAACATTCCAACAAAGCCAATTGAATCAAATGAAAGTCAAACACATTCAAACAAACCTAATTGAATCAAATGAAAGTCAAACACATTCTAACAGACCTAATTGAATCAAATGAAAGTCAAACACATTCAAAAAGAGCTTTTTGAATCAAATGAAGGTTAAATGCAATCTACAAAGCTAATTAAATCAAATGAAAGTCAAACACATTCAAACAAAATGATGTGGATTTAAACCCCTTAACTTAATAAAGAATCTAAAATCACAGAAGTAACACAAGCCCTTCGAATTTCGTTAGAAAATCGAACAACTTAAAGATAATATGACTTTGAAAACGACCACTCCTGGAACGAATTCAACGCCTCTCAAATTACCTAGACCACTCCTGGAACTAAGTACTTTGATGAACAAAACTTAGACTACTCCTAGAACTAAGAATTGAACGTTCTAATTATCAAAACAACTCCTTGAATTGAAAACTAGCAAAAGAATTTGTAAGCAATTAAGCAAACAAACAATAAACTTGTATTGAATTTTCTGGTTTTTGTTGTTGTGTACAAAGCCACGAAAAATCCCTTATTTATAGACTAAAACTAACTATTCCTAAGTCTATTCAAACTAGAAAAAACCCCTAGCCTTGATCCCAAAGTATCCTAGATAGAATAGGAAAACCAATTCTAATGGAACTAGGAAACTAGTAATAAGACTAGTTCTAATTAACCTAAAACTTCTTAAAACAATTCCTAATTGACTTAGAAATTATTTTAAAATAAAATAACAGAAATTAAGAAGATTCCTAATTGCTTAAACCAAGAAAAACCCTTTCAAGTGAAAGGTAAAAACTTGCAAGCAAAAACTCTAGAAGAAACTAAGTAAAGAAAATCATGCTTTTCGTTCTGTCGCCGAAACTCTTTGCACGCGCCACCAAGGTGGTGCACGCGCCTGACCAATGTCAAGGTGGGTCCAAGGCGGAGCTAGGGAGTCGGCGCGTGGGCCAGGAGTCGGCGCGTGGCAGCATGTGTGCTCGTCGGAAGCGAACTTCGCAATTTCTTCTTCTTTGTAATTCGTGCTTGTTTCTTTCCAATTTAAGCTATTGGATCTTTCCTTGTTTATTATCTTGTTTATTTTCTTGTTTGGGCAGCCCATAATGAAGCTATTTGGACCTTCTACAAGTGTCTTGGACCCTTCAAAAGAATTAGCCTCTTGATTCACATCACAAAACTAAATGAATCAAATGAAAGTCAAAAACATCTAAAAAAACCTAATTAAATCAAATGAAAGTCAAACACATTCAAACAAAGCTTTTGGAATCCAATGAAAGTCAAATGCATTCTACAAAGCTTATTGAATCAAATGAAAGTAAAAAACATTCGAACAAAGCCAAATGAATCCAATGAAAGTCAAACACATTCAAACTAAACTATTTGAATCAAATGAAAGTCAAATGCATTCTACAAAGCTAATTGAATCAAATGAAAGTCAAAAACATTCCAACAAAGCCAATTGAATCAAATGAAAGTCAAACACATTCAAACAAACCTAATTGAATCAAATGAAAGTCAAACACATTCTAACAGACCTAATTGAATCAAATGAAAGTCAAACACATTCAAAAAGAGCTTTTTGAATCAAATGAAGGTTAAATGCAATCTACAAAGCTAATTAAATCAAATGAAAGTCAAACACATTCAAACAAAATGATGTGGATTTAAACCCCTTAACTTAATAAAGAATCTAAAATCACAGAAGTAACACAAGCCCTTCGAATTTCGTTAGAAAATCGAACAACTTAAAGATAATATGACTTTGAAAACGACCACTCCTGGAACGAATTCAACGCCTCTCAAATTACCTAGACCACTCCTGGAACTAAGTACTTTGATGAACAAAACTTAGACTACTCCTAGAACTAAGAATTGAACGTTCTAATTATCAAAACAACTCCTTGAATTGAAAACTAGCAAAAGAATTTGTAAGCAATTAAGCAAAACAAACAATAAACTTGTATTGAATTTTCTGGTTTTTGTTGTTGTGTACAAAGCCACGAAAAATCCCTTATTTATAGACTAAAACTAACTATTCCTAAGTCTATTCAAACTAGAAAAAACCCTAGCCTTGATCCCAAAGTATCCTAGATAGAATAGGAAAACCAATTCTAATGGAACTAGGAAACTAGTAATAAGACTAGTTCTAATTAACCTAAAACTTCTTAAAACAATTCCTAATTGACTTAGAAATTATTTTAAAATAAAATAACAGAAATTAAGAAGATTCCTAATTGCTTAAACCAAGAAAAACCCTTTCAAGTGAAAGGTAAAAACTTGCAAGCAAAAACTCTAGAAGAAACTAAGTAAAGAAAATCATGCTTTTCGTTCTGTCGCCGAAACTCTTTGCACGCGCCACCAAGGTGGTGCACGCGCCTGACCAATGTCAAGGTGGGTCCAAGGCGGAGCTAGGGAGTCGGCGCGTGGGCCAGGAGTCGGCGCGTGGCAGCATGTGTGCTCGTCGGAAGCGAACTTCGCAATTTCTTCTTCTTTGTAATTCGTGCTTGTTTCTTTCCAATTTAAGCTATTGGATCTTTCCTTGTTTATTATCTTGTTTATTTTCTTGTTTGGGCAGCCCATAATGAAGCTATTTGGACCTTCTACAAGTGTCTTGGACCCTTCAAAAGAATTAGCCTCTTGATTCACATCACAAAACTAAATGAATCAAATGAAAGTCAAAAACATCTAAAAAAACCTAATTAAATCAAATGAAAGTCAAACACATTCAAACAAAGCTTTTGGAATCCAATGAAAGTCAAATGCATTCTACAAAGCTTATTGAATCAAATGAAAGTAAAAAACATTCGAACAAAGCCAAATGAATCCAATGAAAGTCAAACACATTCAAACTAAACTATTTGAATCAAATGAAAGTCAAATGCATTCTACAAAGCTAATTGAATCAAATGAAAGTCAAAAACATTCCAACAAAGCCAATTGAATCAAATGAAAGTCAAACACATTCAAACAAACCTAATTGAATCAAATGAAAGTCAAACACATTCTAACAGACCTAATTGAATCAAATGAAAGTCAAACACATTCAAAAAGAGCTTTTTGAATCAAATGAAGGTTAAATGCAATCTACAAAGCTAATTAAATCAAATGAAAGTCAAACACATTCAAACAAAATGATGTGGATTTAAACCCCTTAACTTAATAAAGAATCTAAAATCACAGAAGTAACACAAGCCCTTCGAATTTCGTTAGAAAATCGAACAACTTAAAGATAATATGACTTTGAAAACGACCACTCCTGGAACGAATTCAACGCCTCTCAAATTACCTAGACCACTCCTGGAACTAAGTACTTTGATGAACAAAACTTAGACTACTCCTAGAACTAAGAATTGAACGTTCTAATTATCAAAACAACTCCTTGAATTGAAAACTAGCAAAAGAATTTGTAAGCAATTAAGCAAAACAAACAATAAACTTGTATTGAATTTTCTGGTTTTTGTTGTTGTGTACAAAGCCACGAAAAATCCCTTATTTATAGACTAAAACTAACTATTCCTAAGTCTATTCAAACTAGAAAAAACCCTAGCCTTGATCCCAAAGTATCCTAGATAGAATAGGAAAACCAATTCTAATGGAACTAGGAAACTAGTAATAAGACTAGTTCTAATTAACCTAAAACTTCTTAAAACAATTCCTAATTGACTTAGAAATTTTTAAAATAAAATAACAGAAATTAAGAAGATTCCTAATTGCTTAAACCAAGAAAAACCCTTTCAAGTGAAAGGTAAAAACTTGCAAGCAAAAACTCTAGAAGAAACTAAGTAAAGAAAATCATGCTTTTCGTTCTGTCGCCGAAACTCTTTGCACGCGCCACCAAGGTGGTGCACGCGCCTGACCAATGTCAAGGTGGGTCCAAGGCGGAGCTAGGGAGTCGGCGCGTGGGCCAGGAGTCGGCGCGTGGCAGCATGTGTGCTCGTCGGAAGCGAACTTCGCAATTTCTTCTTCTTTGTAATTCGTGCTTGTTTCTTTCCAATTTAAGCTATTGGATCTTTCCTTGTTTATTATCTTGTTTATTTTCTTGTTTGGGCAGCCCATAATGAAGCTATTTGGACCTTCTACAAGTGTCTTGGACCCTTCAAAAGAATTAGCCTCTTGATTCACATCACAAAACTAAATGAATCAAATGAAAGTCAAAAACATCTAAAAAAACCTAATTAAATCAAATGAAAGTCAAACACATTCAAACAAAGCTATTGGAATCCAATGAAAGTCAAATGCATTCTACAAAGCTTATTGAATCAAATGAAAGTAAAAAACATTCGAACAAAGCCAAATGAATCCAATGAAAGTCAAACACATTCAAACTAAACTATTTGAATCAAATGAAAGTCAAATGCATTCTACAAAGCTAATTGAATCAAATGAAAGTCAAAAACATTCCAACAAAGCCAATTGAATCAAATGAAAGTCAAACACATTCAAACAAACCTAATTGAATCAAATGAAAGTCAAACACATTCTAACAGACCTAATTGAATCAAATGAAAGTCAAACACATTCAAAAAGAGCTTTTTGAATCAAATGAAGGTTAAATGCAATCTACAAAGCTAATTAAATCAAATGAAAGTCAAACACATTCAAACAAAATGATGTGGATTTAAACCCCTTAACTTAATAAAGAATCTAAAATCACAGAAGTAACACAAGCCCTTCGAATTTCGTTAGAAAATCGAACAACTTAAAGATAATATGACTTTGAAAACGACCACTCCTGGAACGAATTCAACGCCTCTCAAATTACCTAGACCACTCCTGGAACTAAGTACTTTGATGAACAAAACTTAGACTACTCCTAGAACTAAGAATTGAACGTTCTAATTATCAAAACAACTCCTTGAATTGAAAACTAGCAAAAGAATTTGTAAGCAATTAAGCAAAACAAACAATAAACTTGTATTGAATTTTCTGGTTTTTGTTGTTGTGTACAAAGCCACGAAAAATCCCTTATTTATAGACTAAAACTAACTATTCCTAAGTCTATTCAAACTAGAAAAAACCCTAGCCTTGATCCCAAAGTATCCTAGATAGAATAGGAAAACCAATTCTAATGGAACTAGGAAACTAGTAATAAGACTAGTTCTAATTAACCTAAAACTTCTTAAAACAATTCCTAATTGACTTAGAAATTATTTTAAAATAAAATAACAGAAATTAAGAAGATTCCTAATTGCTTAAACCAAGAAAAACCCTTTCAAGTGAAAGGTAAAAACTTGCAAGCAAAAACTCTAGAAGAAACTAAGTAAAGAAAATCATGCTTTTCGTTCTGTCGCCGAAACTCTTTGCACGCGCCTGACCAATGTCAAGGTGGGTCCAAGGCGGAGCT
The DNA here is from genome assembly GCF_001683475.1 of Chenopodium quinoa. Classification (NCBI taxonomy): domain Eukaryota; kingdom Viridiplantae; phylum Streptophyta; class Magnoliopsida; order Caryophyllales; family Amaranthaceae; genus Chenopodium; species Chenopodium quinoa. The sequence continues at coordinate 10,010 of NW_018743247.1, forward strand.
AGGGAGTCGGCGCGTGGGCCAGGAGTCGGCGCGTGGCAGCATGTGTGCTCGTCGGAAGCGAACTTCGCAATTTCTTCTTCTTTGTAATTCGTGCTTGTTTCTTTCCAATTTAAGCTATTGGATCTTTCCTTGTTTATTATCTTGTTTATTTTCTTGTTTGGGCAGCCCATAATGAAGCTATTTGGACCTTCTACAAGTGTCTTGGACCCTTCAAAAGAATTAGCCTCTTGATTCACATCACAAAACTAAATGAATCAAATGAAAGTCAAAAACATCTAAAAAAACCTAATTAAATCAAATGAAAGTCAAACACATTCAAACAAAGCTATTGGAATCCAATGAAAGTCAAATGCATTCTACAAAGCTTATTGAATCAAATGAAAGTAAAAAACATTCGAACAAAGCCAAATGAATCCAATGAAAGTCAAACACATTCAAACTAAACTATTTGAATCAAATGAAAGTCAAATGCATTCTACAAAGCTAATTGAATCAAATGAAAGTCAAAAACATTCCAACAAAGCCAATTGAATCAAATGAAAGTCAAACACATTCAAACAAACCTAATTGAATCAAATGAAAGTCAAACACATTCTAACAGACCTAATTGAATCAAATGAAAGTCAAACACATTCAAAAAGAGCTTTTTGAATCAAATGAAGGTTAAATGCAATCTACAAAGCTAATTAAATCAAATGAAAGTCAAACACATTCAAACAAAATGATGTGGATTTAAACCCCTTAACTTAATAAAGAATCTAAAATCACAGAAGTAACACAAGCCCTTCGAATTTCGTTAGAAAATCGAACAACTTAAAGATAATATGACTTTGAAAACGACCACTCCTGGAACGAATTCAACGCCTCTCAAATTACCTAGACCACTCCTGGAACTAAGTACTTTGATGAACAAAACTTAGACTACTCCTAGAACTAAGAATTGAACGTTCTAATTATCAAAACAACTCCTTGAATTGAAAACTAGCAAAAGAATTTGTAAGCAATTAAGCAAAACAAACAATAAACTTGTATTGAATTTTCTGGTTTTTGTTGTTGTGTACAAAGCCACGAAAAATCCCTTATTTATAGACTAAAACTAACTATTCCTAAGTCTATTCAAACTAGAAAAAACCCTAGCCTTGATCCCAAAGTATCCTAGATAGAATAGGAAAACCAATTCTAATGGAACTAGGAAACTAGTAATAAGACTAGTTCTAATTAACCTAAAACTTCTTAAAACAATTCCTAATTGACTTAGAAATTATTTTAAAATAAAATAACAGAAATTAAGAAGATTCCTAATTGCTTAAACCAAGAAAAACCCTTTCAAGTGAAAGGTAAAAACTTGCAAGCAAAAACTCTAGAAGAAACTAAGTAAAGAAAATCATGCTTTTCGTTCTGTCGCCGAAACTCTTTTTGCACGCGCCTGACCAATGTCAAGGTGGGTCCAAGGCGGAGCTAGGGAGTCGGCGCGTGGGCCAGGAGTCGGCGCGTGGCAGCATGTGTGCTCGTCGGAAGCGAACTTCGCAATTTCTTCTTCTTTGTAATTCGTGCTTGTTTCTTTCCAATTTAAGCTATTGGATCTTTCCTTGTTTATTATCTTGTTTATTTTCTTGTTTGGGCAGCCCATAATGAAGCTATTTGGACCTTCTACAAGTGTCTTGGACCCTTCAAAAGAATTAGCCTCTTGATTCACATCACAAAACTAAATGAATCAAATGAAAGTCAAAAACATCTAAAAAAACCTAATTAAATCAAATGAAAGTCAAACACATTCAAACAAAGCTATTGGAATCCAATGAAAGTCAAATGCATTCTACAAAGCTTATTGAATCAAATGAAAGTAAAAAACATTCGAACAAAGCCAAATGAATCCAATGAAAGTCAAACACATTCAAACTAAACTATTTGAATCAAATGAAAGTCAAATGCATTCTACAAAGCTAATTGAATCAAATGAAAGTCAAAAACATTCCAACAAAGCCAATTGAATCAAATGAAAGTCAAACACATTCAAACAAACCTAATTGAATCAAATGAAAGTCAAACACATTCTAACAGACCTAATTGAATCAAATGAAAGTCAAACACATTCAAAAAGAGCTTTTTGAATCAAATGAAGGTTAAATGCAATCTACAAAGCTAATTAAATCAAATGAAAGTCAAACACATTCAAACAAAATGATGTGGATTTAAACCCCTTAACTTAATAAAGAATCTAAAATCACAGAAGTAACACAAGCCCTTCGAATTTCGTTAGAAAATCGAACAACTTAAAGATAATATGACTTTGAAAACGACCACTCCTGGAACGAATTCAACGCCTCTCAAATTACCTAGACCACTCCTGGAACTAAGTACTTTGATGAACAAAACTTAGACTACTCCTAGAACTAAGAATTGAACGTTCTAATTATCAAAACAACTCCTTGAATTGAAAACTAGCAAAAGAATTTGTAAGCAATTAAGCAAAACAAACAATAAACTTGTATTGAATTTTCTGGTTTTTGTTGTTGTGTACAAAGCCACGAAAAATCCCTTATTTATAGACTAAAACTAACTATTCCTAAGTCTATTCAAACTAGAAAAAACCCTAGCCTTGATCCCAAAGTATCCTAGATAGAATAGGAAAACCAATTCTAATGGAACTAGGAAACTAGTAATAAGACTAGTTCTAATTAACCTAAAACTTCTTAAAACAATTCCTAATTGACTTAGAAATTATTTTAAAATAAAATAACAGAAATTAAGAAGATTCCTAATTGCTTAAACCAAGAAAAACCCTTTCAAGTGAAAGGTAAAAACTTGCAAGCAAAAACTCTAGAAGAAACTAAGTAAAGAAAATCATGCTTTTCGTTCTGTCGCCGAAACTCTTTGCACGCGCCACCAAGGTGGTGCACGCGCCTGACCAATGTCAAGGTGGGTCCAAGGCGGAGCTAGGGAGTCGGCGCGTGGGCCAGGAGTCGGCGCGTGGCAGCATGTGTGCTCGTCGGAAGCGAACTTCGCAATTTCTTCTTCTTTGTAATTCGTGCTTGTTTCTTTCCAATTTAAGCTATTGGATCTTTCCTTGTTTATTATCTTGTTTATTTTCTTGTTTGGGCAGCCCATAATGAAGCTATTTGGACCTTCTACAAGTGTCTTGGACCCTTCAAAAGAATTAGCCTCTTGATTCACATCACAAAACTAAATGAATCAAATGAAAGTCAAAAACATCTAAAAAAACCTAATTAAATCAAATGAAAGTCAAACACATTCAAACAAAGCTATTGGAATCCAATGAAAGTCAAATGCATTCTACAAAGCTTATTGAATCAAATGAAAGTAAAAAACATTCGAACAAAGCCAAATGAATCCAATGAAAGTCAAACACATTCAAACTAAACTATTTGAATCAAATGAAAGTCAAATGCATTCTACAAAGCTAATTGAATCAAATGAAAGTCAAAAACATTCCAACAAAGCCAATTGAATCAAATGAAAGTCAAACACATTCAAACAAACCTAATTGAATCAAATGAAAGTCAAACACATTCTAACAGACCTAATTGAATCAAATGAAAGTCAAACACATTCAAAAAGAGCTTTTTGAATCAAATGAAGGTTAAATGCAATCTACAAAGCTAATTAAATCAAATGAAAGTCAAACACATTCAAACAAAATGATGTGGATTTAAACCCCTTAACTTAATAAAGAATCTAAAATCACAGAAGTAACACAAGCCCTTCGAATTTCGTTAGAAAATCGAACAACTTAAAGATAATATGACTTTGAAAACGACCACTCCTGGAACGAATTCAACGCCTCTCAAATTACCTAGACCACTCCTGGAACTAAGTACTTTGATGAACAAAACTTAGACTACTCCTAGAACTAAGAATTGAACGTTCTAATTATCAAAACAACTCCTTGAATTGAAAACTAGCAAAAGAATTTGTAAGCAATTAAGCAAAACAAACAATAAACTTGTATTGAATTTTCTGGTTTTTGTTGTTGTGTACAAAGCCACGAAAAATCCCTTATTTATAGACTAAAACTAACTATTCCTAAGTCTATTCAAACTAGAAAAAACCCTAGCCTTGATCCCAAAGTATCCTAGATAGAATAGGAAAACCAATTCTAATGGAACTAGGAAACTAGTAATAAGACTAGTTCTAATTAACCTAAAACTTCTTAAAACAATTCCTAATTGACTTAGAAATTATTTTAAAATAAAATAACAGAAATTAAGAAGATTCCTAATTGCTTAAACCAAGAAAAACCCTTTCAAGTGAAAGGTAAAAACTTGCAAGCAAAAACTCTAGAAGAAACTAAGTAAAGAAAATCATGCTTTTCGTTCTGTCGCCGAAACTCTTTGCACGCGCCACCAAGGTGGTGCACGCGCCTGACCAATGTCAAGGTGGGTCCAAGGCGGAGCTAGGGAGTCGGCGCGTGGGCCAGGAGTCGGCGCGTGGCAGCATGTGTGCTCGTCGGAAGCGAACTTCGCAATTTCTTCTTCTTTGTAATTCGTGCTTGTTTCTTTCCAATTTAAGCTATTGGATCTTTCCTTGTTTATTATCTTGTTTATTTTCTTGTTTGGGCAGCCCATAATGAAGCTATTTGGACCTTCTACAAGTGTCTTGGACCCTTCAAAAGAATTAGCCTCTTGATTCACATCACAAAACTAAATGAATCAAATGAAAGTCAAAAACATCTAAAAAAACCTAATTAAATCAAATGAAAGTCAAACACATTCAAACAAAGCTATTGGAATCCAATGAAAGTCAAATGCATTCTACAAAGCTTATTGAATCAAATGAAAGTAAAAAACATTCGAACAAAGCCAAATGAATCCAATGAAAGTCAAACACATTCAAACTAAACTATTTGAATCAAATGAAAGTCAAATGCATTCTACAAAGCTAATTGAATCAAATGAAAGTCAAAAACATTCCAACAAAGCCAATTGAATCAAATGAAAGTCAAACACATTCAAACAAACCTAATTGAATCAAATGAAAGTCAAACACATTCTAACAGACCTAATTGAATCAAATGAAAGTCAAACACATTCAAAAAGAGCTTTTTGAATCAAATGAAGGTTAAATGCAATCTACAAAGCTAATTAAATCAAATGAAAGTCAAACACATTCAAACAAAATGATGTGGATTTAAACCCCTTAACTTAATAAAGAATCTAAAATCACAGAAGTAACACAAGCCCTTCGAATTTCGTTAGAAAATCGAACAACTTAAAGATAATATGACTTTGAAAACGACCACTCCTGGAACGAATTCAACGCCTCTCAAATTACCTAGACCACTCCTGGAACTAAGTACTTTGATGAACAAAACTTAGACTACTCCTAGAACTAAGAATTGAACGTTCTAATTATCAAAACAACTCCTTGAATTGAAAACTAGCAAAAGAATTTGTAAGCAATTAAGCAAAACAAACAATAAACTTGTATTGAATTTTCTGGTTTTTGTTGTTGTGTACAAAGCCACGAAAAATCCCTTATTTATAGACTAAAACTAACTATTCCTAAGTCTATTCAAACTAGAAAAAACCCTAGCCTTGATCCCAAAGTATCCTAGATAGAATAGGAAAACCAATTCTAATGGAACTAGGAAACTAGTAATAAGACTAGTTCTAATTAACCTAAAACTTCTTAAAACAATTCCTAATTGACTTAGAAATTATTTTAAAATAAAATAACAGAAATTAAGAAGATTCCTAATTGCTTAAACCAAGAAAAACCCTTTCAAGTGAAAGGTAAAAACTTGCAAGCAAAAACTCTAGAAGAAACTAAGTAAAGAAAATCATGCTTTTCGTTCTGTCGCCGAAACTCTTTGCACGCGCCACCAAGGTGGTGCACGCGCCTGACCAATGTCAAGGTGGGTCCAAGGCGGAGCTAGGGAGTCGGCGCGTGGGCCAGGAGTCGGCGCGTGGCAGCATGTGTGCTCGTCGGAAGCGAACTTCGCAATTTCTTCTTCTTTGTAATTCGTGCTTGTTTCTTTCCAATTTAAGCTATTGGATCTTTCCTTGTTTATTATCTTGTTTATTTTCTTGTTTGGGCAGCCCATAATGAAGCTATTTGGACCTTCTACAAGTGTCTTGGACCCTTCAAAAGAATTAGCCTCTTGATTCACATCACAAAACTAAATGAATCAAATGAAAGTCAAAAACATCTAAAAAAACCTAATTAAATCAAATGAAAGTCAAACACATTCAAACAAAGCTATTGGAATCCAATGAAAGTCAAATGCATTCTACAAAGCTTATTGAATCAAATGAAAGTAAAAAACATTCGAACAAAGCCAAATGAATCCAATGAAAGTCAAACACATTCAAACTAAACTATTTGAATCAAATGAAAGTCAAATGCATTCTACAAAGCTAATTGAATCAAATGAAAGTCAAAAACATTCCAACAAAGCCAATTGAATCAAATGAAAGTCAAACACATTCAAACAAACCTAATTGAATCAAATGAAAGTCAAACACATTCTAACAGACCTAATTGAATCAAATGAAAGTCAAACACATTCAAAAAGAGCTTTTTGAATCAAATGAAGGTTAAATGCAATCTACAAAGCTAATTAAATCAAATGAAAGTCAAACACATTCAAACAAAATGATGTGGATTTAAACCCCTTAACTTAATAAAGAATCTAAAATCACAGAAGTAACACAAGCCCTTCGAATTTCGTTAGAAAATCGAACAACTTAAAGATAATATGACTTTGAAAACGACCACTCCTGGAACGAATTCAACGCCTCTCAAATTACCTAGACCACTCCTGGAACTAAGTACTTTGATGAACAAAACTTAGACTACTCCTAGAACTAAGAATTGAACGTTCTAATTATCAAAACAACTCCTTGAATTGAAAACTAGCAAAAGAATTTGTAAGCAATTAAGCAAAACAAACAATAAACTTGTATTGAATTTTCTGGTTTTTGTTGTTGTGTACAAAGCCACGAAAAATCCCTTATTTATAGACTAAAACTAACTATTCCTAAGTCTATTCAAACTAGAAAAAACCCTAGCCTTGATCCCAAAGTATCCTAGATAGAATAGGAAAACCAATTCTAATGGAACTAGGAAACTAGTAATAAGACTAGTTCTAATTAACCTAAAACTTCTTAAAACAATTCCTAATTGACTTAGAAATTATTTTAAAATAAAATAACAGAAATTAAGAAGATTCCTAATTGCTTAAACCAAGAAAAACCCTTTCAAGTGAAAGGTAAAAACTTGCAAGCAAAAACTCTAGAAGAAACTAAGTAAAGAAAATCATGCTTTTCGTTCTGTCGCCGAAACTCTTTGCACGCGCCACCAAGGTGGTGCACGCGCCTGACCAATGTCAAGGTGGGTCCAAGGCGGAGCTAGGGAGTCGGCGCGTGGGCCAGGAGTCGGCGCGTGGCAGCATGTGTGCTCGTCGGAAGCGAACTTCGCAATTTCTTCTTCTTTGTAATTCGTGCTTGTTTCTTTCCAATTTAAGCTATTGGATCTTTCCTTGTTTATTATCTTGTTTATTTTCTTGTTTGGGCAGCCCATAATGAAGCTATTTGGACCTTCTACAAGTGTCTTGGACCCTTCAAAAGAATTAGCCTCTTGATTCACATCACAAAACTAAATGAATCAAATGAAAGTCAAAAACATCTAAAAAAACCTAATTAAATCAAATGAAAGTCAAACACATTCAAACAAAGCTATTGGAATCCAATGAAAGTCAAATGCATTCTACAAAGCTTATTGAATCAAATGAAAGTAAAAAACATTCGAACAAAGCCAAATGAATCCAATGAAAGTCAAACACATTCAAACTAAACTATTTGAATCAAATGAAAGTCAAATGCATTCTACAAAGCTAATTGAATCAAATGAAAGTCAAAAACATTCCAACAAAGCCAATTGAATCAAATGAAAGTCAAACACATTCAAACAAACCTAATTGAATCAAATGAAAGTCAAACACATTCTAACAGACCTAATTGAATCAAATGAAAGTCAAACACATTCAAAAAGAGCTTTTTGAATCAAATGAAGGTTAAATGCAATCTACAAAGCTAATTAAATCAAATGAAAGTCAAACACATTCAAACAAAATGATGTGGATTTAAACCCCTTAACTTAATAAAGAATCTAAAATCACAGAAGTAACACAAGCCCTTCGAATTTCGTTAGAAAATCGAACAACTTAAAGATAATATGACTTTGAAAACGACCACTCCTGGAACGAATTCAACGCCTCTCAAATTACCTAGACCACTCCTGGAACTAAGTACTTTGATGAACAAAACTTAGACTACTCCTAGAACTAAGAATTGAACGTTCTAATTATCAAAACAACTCCTTGAATTGAAAACTAGCAAAAGAATTTGTAAGCAATTAAGCAAAACAAACAATAAACTTGTATTGAATTTTCTGGTTTTTGTTGTTGTGTACAAAGCCACGAAAAATCCCTTATTTATAGACTAAAACTAACTATTCCTAAGTCTATTCAAACTAGAAAAAACCCTAGCCTTGATCCCAAAGTATCCTAGATAGAATAGGAAAACCAATTCTAATGGAACTAGGAAACTAGTAATAAGACTAGTTCTAATTAACCTAAAACTTCTTAAAACAATTCCTAATTGACTTAGAAATTATTTTAAAATAAAATAACAGAAATTAAGAAGATTCCTAATTGCTTAAACCAAGAAAAACCCTTTCAAGTGAAAGGTAAAAACTTGCAAGCAAAAACTCTAGAAGAAACTAAGTAAAGAAAATCATGCTTTTCGTTCTGTCGCCGAAACTCTTTGCACGCGCCACCAAGGTGGTGCACGCGCCTGACCAATGTCAAGGTGGGTCCAAGGCGGAGCTAGGGAGTCGGCGCGTGGGCCAGGAGTCGGCGCGTGGCAGCATGTGTGCTCGTCGGAAGTGAACTTCGCAATTTCTTCTTCTTTGTAATTCGTGCTTGTTTCTTTCCAATTTAAGCTATTGGATCTTTCCTTGTTTATTATCTTGTTTATTTTCTTGTTTGGGCAGCCCATAATGAAGCTATTTGGACCTTCTACAAGTGTCTTGGACCCTTCAAAAGAATTAGCCTCTTGATTCACATCACAAAACTAAATGAATCAAATGAAAGTCAAAAACATCTAAAAAAACCTAATTAAATCAAATGAAAGTCAAACACATTCAAACAAAGCTATTGGAATCCAATGAAAGTCAAATGCATTCTACAAAGCTTATTGAATCAAATGAAAGTAAAAAACATTCGAACAAAGCCAAATGAATCCAATGAAAGTCAAACACATTCAAACTAAACTATTTGAATCAAATGAAAGTCAAATGCATTCTACAAAGCTAATTGAATCAAATGAAAGTCAAAAACATTCCAACAAAGCCAATTGAATCAAATGAAAGTCAAACACATTCAAACAAACCTAATTGAATCAAATGAAAGTCAAACACATTCTAACAGACCTAATTGAATCAAATGAAAGTCAAACACATTCAAAAAGAGCTTTTTGAATCAAATGAAGGTTAAATGCAATCTACAAAGCTAATTAAATCAAATGAAAGTCAAACACATTCAAACAAAATGATGTGGATTTAAACCCCTTAACTTAATAAAGAATCTAAAATCACAGAAGTAACACAAGCCCTTCGAATTTCGTTAGAAAATCGAACAACTTAAAGATAATATGACTTTGAAAACGACCACTCCTGGAACGAATTCAACGCCTCTCAAATTACCTAGACCACTCCTGGAACTAAGTACTTTGATGAACAAAACTTAGACTACTCCTAGAACTAAGAATTGAACGTTCTAATTATCAAAACAACTCCTTGAATTGAAAACTAGCAAAAGAATTTGTAAGCAATTAAGCAAAACAAACAATAAACTTGTATTGAATTTTCTGGTTTTTGTTGTTGTGTACAAAGCCACGAAAAATCCCTTATTTATAGACTAAAACTAACTATTCCTAAGTCTATTCAAACTAGAAAAAACCCTAGCCTTGATCCCAAAGTATCCTAGATAGAATAGGAAAACCAATTCTAATGGAACTAGGAAACTAGTAATAAGACTAGTTCTAATTAACCTAAAACTTCTTAAAACAATTCCTAATTGACTTAGAAATTATTTTAAAATAAAATAACAGAAATTAAGAAGATTCCTAATTGCTTAAACCAAGAAAAACCCTTTCAAGTGAAAGGTAAAAACTTGCAAGCAAAAACTCTAGAAGAAACTAAGTAAAGAAAATCATGCTTTTCGTTCTGTCGCCGAAACTCTTTGCACGCGCCACCAAGGTGGTGCACGCGCCTGACCAATGTCAAGGTGGGTCCAAGGCGGAGCTAGGGAGTCGGCGCGTGGGCCAGGAGTCGGCGCGTGGCAGCATGTGTGCTCGTCGGAAGCGAACTTCGCAATTTCTTCTTCTTTGTAATTCGTGCTTGTTTCTTTCCAATTTAAGCTATTGGATCTTTCCTTGTTTATTATCTTGTTTATTTTCTTGTTTGGGCAGCCCATAATGAAGCTATTTGGACCTTCTACAAGTGTCTTGGACCCTTCAAAAGAATTAGCCTCTTGATTCACATCACAAAACTAAATGAATCAAATGAAAGTCAAAAACATCTAAAAAAACCTAATTAAATCAAATGAAAGTCAAACACATTCAAACAAAGCTATTGGAATCCAATGAAAGTCAAATGCATTCTACAAAGCTTATTGAATCAAATGAAAGTAAAAAACATTCGAACAAAGCCAAATGAATCCAATGAAAGTCAAACACATTCAAACTAAACTATTTGAATCAAATGAAAGTCAAATGCATTCTACAAAGCTAATTGAATCAAATGAAAGTCAAAAACATTCCAACAAAGCCAATTGAATCAAATGAAAGTCAAACACATTCAAACAAACCTAATTGAATCAAATGAAAGTCAAACACATTCTAACAGACCTAATTGAATCAAATGAAAGTCAAACACATTCAAAAAGAGCTTTTTGAATCAAATGAAGGTTAAATGCAATCTACAAAGCTAATTAAATCAAATGAAAGTCAAACACATTCAAACAAAATGATGTGGATTTAAACCCCTTAACTTAATAAAGAATCTAAAATCACAGAAGTAACACAAGCCCTTCGAATTTCGTTAGAAAATCGAACAACTTAAAGATAATATGACTTTGAAAACGACCACTCCTGGAACGAATTCAACGCCTCTCAAATTACCTAGACCACTCCTGGAACTAAGTACTTTGATGAACAAAACTTAGACTACTCCTAGAACTAAGAATTGAACGTTCTAATTATCAAAACAACTCCTTGAATTGAAAACTAGCAAAAGAATTTGTAAGCAATTAAGCAAAACAAACAATAAACTTGTATTGAATTTTCTGGTTTTTGTTGTTGTGTACAAAGCCACGAAAAATCCCTTATTTATAGACTAAAACTAACTATTCCTAAGTCTATTCAAACTAGAAAAAACCCTAGCCTTGATCCCAAAGTATCCTAGATAGAATAGGAAAACCAATTCTAATGGAACTAGGAAACTAGTAATAAGACTAGTTCTAATTAACCTAAAACTTCTTAAAACAATTCCTAATTGACTTAGAAATTATTTTAAAATAAAATAACAGAAATTAAGAAGATTCCTAATTGCTTAAACCAAGAAAAACCCTTTCAAGTGAAAGGTAAAAACTTGCAAGCAAAAACTCTAGAAGAAACTAAGTAAAGAAAATCATGCTTTTCGTTCTGTCGCCGAAACTCTTTGCACGCGCCACCAAGGTGGTGCACGCGCCTGACCAATGTCAAGGTGGGTCCAAGGCGGAGCTAGGGAGTCGGCGCGTGGGCCAGGAGTCGGCGCGTGGCAGCATGTGTGCTCGTCGGAAGCGAACTTCGCAATTTCTTCTTCTTTGTAATTCGTGCTTGTTTCTTTCCAATTTAAGCTATTGGATCTTTCCTTGTTTATTATTATTTAATGAAGCGAGTCAGGTGTGGGCCCAAATGGCCCTTGGGCCCGGCCGTCCGGCTCGTCCGTCATCCGGCTCGTCCGCGGGTCTGGAAAGGCTCCAAATGGAATCGTGTGTTGAAGCCGTCCGGAATCGTGTCGAAGCCAAGTCCCCTCCAAGGAAAGGCAAAGGGAAGCCAAATCCAAAGAAAATCCCAATCAAATGAAAGCCAAGAAATCAGAAAAAATAAGGAAGGACAAAGCCAAGTCAAATGATTGATCAAATGAAAGTGAAAGTCAAACACATTCAAACTAAACTATTTGAATCAAATGAAAGTCAAATGCATTCTACAAAGCTAATTGAATCAAATGAAAGACATTCAATTGAATCAAATGAAAGTCAAACACATTCAAACAAACCTAATTGAATCAAATGAAAGTCAAACACATTACAGACCTAATTGAATCAAATGAAAGTCAAACACATTCAAAAAGAGCTTTTTGAATCAAATGAAGGTTAAATGCAATCTACAAAGCTAATTAAATCAAATGAAAGTCAAACACATTCAAACAAAATGATGTGGATTTAAACCCCTTAACTTAATAAAGAATCTAAAATCACAGAAGTAACACAAGCCCTTCGAATTTCGTTAGAAAATCGAACAACTTAAAGATAATATGACTTTGAAAACGACCACTCCTGGAACGAATTCAACGCCTCTCAAATTACCTAGACCACTCCTGGAACTAAGTACTTTGATGAACAAAACTTAGACTACTCCTAGAACTAAGAATTGAACGTTCTAATTATCAAAACAACTCCTTGAATTGAAAACTAGCAAAAGAATTTGTAAGCAATTAAGCAAAACAAACAATAAACTTGTATTGAATTTTCTGGTTTTTGTTGTGTGTACAAAGCCACGAAAAATCCCTTATTTATAGACTAAAACTAACTATTCCTAAGTCTATTCAAACTAGAAAAAACCCTAGCCTTGATCCCAAAGTATCCTAGATAGAATAGGAAAACCAATTCTAATGGAACTAGGAAACTAGTAATAAGACTAGTTCTAATTAACCTAAAACTTCTTAAAACAATTCCTAATTGACTTAGAAATTATTTTAAAATAAAATAACAGAAATTAAGAAGATTCCTAATTGCTTAAACCAAGAAAAACCCTTTCAAGTGAAAGGTAAAAACTTGCAAGCAAAAACTCTAGAAGAAACTAAGTAAAGAAAATCATGCTTTTCGTTCTGTCGCCGAAACTCTTTGCACGCGCCACCAAGGTGGTGCACGCGCCTGACCAATGTCAAGGTGGGTCCAAGGCGGAGCTAGGGAGTCGGCGCGTGGGCCAGGAGTCGGCGCGTGGCAGCATGTGTGCTCGTCGAAGCGAACTTCGCAATTTCTTCTTCTTTGTAATTCGTGCTTGTTTCTTTCCAATTTAAGCTATTGATCTTTCCTTGTTTATTATCTTGTTTATTTTCTTGCAGCCCATAATGAAGCTATTTGGACCTTCTACAAGTGTCTTGGACCCTTCAAAAGAATTAGCCTCTTGATTCACATCACAAAACTAAATGAATCAAATGAAAGTCAAAAACATCTAAAAAAACCTAATTAAATCAAATGAAAGTCAAACACATTCAAACAAAGCTTGGAATCCAAAAAAAGTCACAATTTATTATCATTGAATCATTCGAACAAAGCCAAATGAATCCAATGAAAGTCAAACACATTCAAACTAAACTTTGAATCAAATGAAAGTCAAATGCATTCTACAAAGCTAATTGAATCAAATGAAAGTCAAAAACATTCCAACAAAGCCAATTGAATCAAATGAAAGTCAAAACATTCAAAACAAACCTAATTGAATCAAATGAAAGTCAAACACATTCTAACAGACCTAATTGAATCAAAGATGAAAGTCAAACACATCAAAAAGAGCTTTTTGAATCAAATGAAGGTTAAATGCAATCTACAAAGCTAATTAAATCAAATGAAAGTCAAACACATTCAAACAAATGATGTGGATTTAAACCCCTTAACTTAATAAAGAATCTAAAATCACAGAAGTAACACAAGCCCTTCGAATTTCGTTAGAAAATCGAACAACTTAAAGATAATATGACTTTGAAAACGACCACTCCTGGAACGAATTCAACGCCTCTCAAATTACCTAGACCACTCCTGGAACTAAGTACTTTGATGAACAAAACTTAGACTACTCCTAGAACTAAGAAATTGAACGTTCTAATTATCAAAACAACTCCTTGAATTGAAAACTAGCAAAAGAATTTGTAAGCAATTAAGCAAAACAAACAATAAACTTGTATTGAATTTTCTGGTTTTTGTTGTTGTGTACAAAGCCACGAAAAATCCCTTATTTATAGACTAAAACTAACTATTCCTAAGTCTATTCAAACTAGAAAAAACCCTAGCCTTGATCCCAAAGTATCCTAGATAGAATAGGAAAACCAATTCTAATGGAACTAGGAAACTAGTAATAAGACTAGTTCTAATTAACCTAAAACTTCTTAAAACAATTCCTAATTGACTTAGAAATTATTTTAAAATAAAATAACAGAAATTAAGAAGATTCCTAATTGCTTAAACCAAGAAAAACCCTTTCAAGTGAAAGGTAAAAACTTGCAAGCAAAAACTCTAGAAGAAACTAAGTAAAGAAAATCATGCTTTTCGTTCTGTCGCCGAAACTCTTTGCACGCGCCACCAAGGTGGTGCACGCGCCTGACCAATGTCAAGGTGGGTCCAAGGCGGAGCTAGGGAGTCGGCGCGTGGGCCAGGAGTCGGCGCGTGGCAGCATGTGTGCTCGTCGGAAGCGAACTTCGCAATTTCTTCTTCTTTGTAATTCGTGCTTGTTTCTTTCCAATTTAAGCTATTGGATCTTTCCTTGTTTATTATCTTGTTTATTTTCTTGTTTGGGCAGCCCATAATGAAGCTATTTGGACCTTCTACAAGTGTCTTGGACCCTTCAAAAGAATTAGCCTCTTGATTCACATCACAAAACTAAATGAATCAAATGAAAGTCAAAAACAAAAAAAACCTAATTAAATCAAATGAAAGTCAAACACATTCAAACAAAGCTATTGGAATCCAATGAAAGTCAAATGCATTCTACAAAGCTTATTGAATCAAATGAAAGTAAAAACATTCGAACAAAGCCAAATGAATCCAATGAAAGTAAACACATTCAAACTAAACTATTTGAATCAAATGAAAGTCAAATGCATTCTACAAAGCTAATTGAATCAAATGAAAGTCAAAAACACAACAAAGCCAATTGAATCAAATGAAAGTCAAACACATTCAAACAAACCTAATTGAATCAAATGAAAGTCAAACATTCATTAAAATCAAATGAAAGTCAAACACAAAAAAGAGTTTGAATCAAATGAAGGTTAAATGCAATATACAAAGCTAATTAAATCAAATGAAAGTCAAACACATTCAAACAAAATGATGTGGATTTAAACCCCTTAACTTAATAAAGAATCTAAAATCACAGAAGTAACACAAGCCCTTCGAATTTCGTTAGAAAATCGAACAACTTAAAGATAATATGACTTTGAAAACGACCACTCCTGGAACGAATTCAACGCCTCTCAAATTACCTAGACCACTCCTGGAACTAAGTACTTTGATGAACAAAACTTAGACTACTCCTAGAACTAAGAATTGAACGTTCTAATTATCAAAACAACTCCTTGAATTGAAAACTAGCAAAAGAATTTGTAAGCAATTAAGCAAAACAAACAATAAACTTGTATTGAATTTTCTGGTTTTTGTTGTTGTGTAACACGAAAAATCCCTTATTTATAGACTAAAACTAACTATTCCTAAGTCTATTCAAACTAGAAAAAACCCTAGCCTTGATCCCAAAGTATCCTAGATAGAATAGGAAAACCAATTCTAATGGAACTAGGAAACTAGTAATAAGACTAGTTCTAATTAACCTAAAACTTCTTAAACAATTCCTAATTGACTTAAATTTTAAATAAAATAACAGAAAAAGAAGATTCCTAATTGCTTAAACCAAGAAAAACCCTTTCAAGTGAAAGGTAAAAACTTGCAAGCAAAAACTCTAGAAAAACTAAGTAAAGAAAATCATGCTTTTCGTTCTGTCGCCGAAACTCTTTGCACGCGCCACCAAGGTGGTGCACGCGCCTGACCAATGTCAAGGTGGGTCCAAGGCGGAGCTAGGGAGTCGGCGCGTGGGCCAGGAGTCGGCGCGTGGCAGCATGTGTGCTCGTCGGAAGTGAACTTCGCAATTTCTTCTTCTTTGTAATTCGTGCTTGTTTCTTCCAATTTAAGCTATTGGATCCTTGTTTATTATCTTGTTTATTTTCTTGTTTGGGCAGCCCATAATGAAGCTATTTGGACCTTCTACAAGTGTCTTGGACCCTTCAAAAGAATTAGCCTCTTGATTCACATCACAAAACTAAATGAATCAAATGAAAGTCAAAAACATCTAAAAAAACCTAATTAAATCAAATGAAAGTCAAACACATTCAAACAAAGCTATTGGAATCCAATGAAAGTCAAATGCATTCTACAAAGCTTATTGAATCAAATGAAAGTAAAAAACATTCGAACAAAGCCAAATGAATCCAATGAAAGTCAAACACATTCAAACTAAACTATTTGAATCAAATGAAAGTCAAATGCATTCTACAAAGCTAATTGAATCAAATGAAAGTCAAAAACATTCCAACAAAGCCAATTGAATCAAATGAAAGTCAAACACATTCAAACAAACCTAATTGAATCAAATGAAAGTCAAACACATTCTAACAGACCTAATTGAATCAAATGAAAGTCAAACACATTCAAAAAGAGCTTTTTGAATCAAATGAAGGTTAAATGCAATCTACAAAGCTAATTAAATCAAATGAAAGTCAAACACATTCAAACAAAATGATGTGGATTTAAACCCCTTAACTTAATAAAGAATCTAAAATCACAGAAGTAACACAAGCCCTTCGAATTTCGTTAGAAAATCGAACAACTTAAAGATAATATGACTTTGAAAACGACCACTCCTGGAACGAATTCAACGCCTCTCAAATTACCTAGACCACTCCTGGAACTAAGTACTTTGATGAACAAAACTTAGACTACTCCTAGAACTAAGAATTGAACGTTCTAATTATCAAAACAACTCCTTGAATTGAAAACTAGCAAAAGAATTTGTAAGCAATTAAGCAAAACAAACAATAAACTTGTATTGAATTTTCTGGTTTTTGTTGTTGTGTACAAAGCCACGAAAAATCCCTTATTTATAGACTAAAACTAACTATTCCTAAGTCTATTCAAACTAGAAAAAACCCTAGCCTTGATCCCAAAGTATCCTAGATAGAATAGGAAAACCAATTCTAATGGAACTAGGAAACTAGTAATAAGACTAGTTCTAATTAACCTAAAACTTCTTAAAACAATTCCTAATTGACTTAGAAATTATTTTAAAATAAAATAACAGAAATTAAGAAGATTCCTAATTGCTTAAACCAAGAAAAACCCTTTCAAGTGAAAGGTAAAAACTTGCAAGCAAAAACTCTAGAAGAAACTAAGTAAAGAAAATCATGCTTTTCGTTCTGTCGCCGAAACTCTTTGCACGCGCCACCAAGGTGGTGCACGCGCCTGACCAATGTCAAGGTGGGTCCAAGGCGGAGCTAGGGAGTCGGCGCGTGGGCCAGGAGTCGGCGCGTGGCAGCATGTGTGCTCGTCGGAAGTGAACTTCGCAATTTCTTCTTCTTTGTAATTCGTGCTTTTCTTTCCAATTTAAGCTATTGGATCTTCCTTGTTTATTATCTTGTTATTTTCTTGTTTGGGCAGCCCATAATGAAGCTATTTGGACCTTCTACAAGTGTCTTGGACCCTTCAAAAGAATTAGCCTCTTGATTCACATCACAAAACTAAATGAATCAAATGAAAGTCAAAAACATCTAAAAAAACCTAATTAAATCAAATGAAAGTCAAACACATTCAAACAAAGCTATTGGAATCCAATGAAAGTCAAATGCATTCTACAAAGCTTATTGAATCAAATGAAAGTAAAAAACATTCGAACAAAGCCAAATGAATCCAATGAAAGTCAAACACATTCAAACTAAACTATTTGAATCAAATGAAAGTCAAATGCATTCTACAAAGCTAATTGAATCAAATGAAAGTCAAAAACATTCCAACAAAGCCAATTGAATCAAATGAAAGTCAAACACATTCAAACAAACCTAATTGAATCAAATGAAAGTCAAACACATTCTAACAGACCTAATTGAATCAAATGAAAGTCAAACACATTCAAAAAGAGCTTTTTGAATCAAATGAAGGTTAAATGCAATCTACAAAGCTAATTAAATCAAATGAAAGTCAAACACATTCAAACAAAATGATGTGGATTTAAACCCCTTAACTTAATAAAGAATCTAAAATCACAGAAGTAACACAAGCCCTTCGAATTTCGTTAGAAAATCGAACAACTTAAAGATAATATGACTTTGAAAACGACCACTCCTGGAACGAATTCAACGCCTCTCAAATTACCTAGACCACTCCTGGAACTAAGTACTTTGATGAACAAAACTTAGACTACTCCTAGAACTAAGAATTGAACGTTCTAATTATCAAAACAACTCCTTGAATTGAAAACTAGCAAAAGAATTTGTAAGCAATTAAGCAAAACAAACAATAAACTTGTATTGAATTTTCTGGTTTTTGTTGTTGTGTACAAAGCCACGAAAAATCCCTTATTTATAGACTAAAACTAACTATTCCTAAGTCTATTCAAACTAGAAAAAACCCTAGCCTTGATCCCAAAGTATCCTAGATAGAATAGGAAAACCAATTCTAATGGAACTAGGAAACTAGTAATAAGACTAGTTCTAATTAACCTAAAACTTCTTAAAACAATTCCTAATTGACTTAGAAATTATTTTAAAATAAAATAACAGAAATTAAGAAGATTCCTAATTGCTTAAACCAAGAAAAACCCTTTCAAGTGAAAGGTAAAAACTTGCAAGCAAAAACTCTAGAAGAAACTAAGTAAAGAAAATCATGCTTTTCGTTCTGTCGCCGAAACTCTTTGCACGCGCCACCAAGGTGGTGCACGCGCCTGACCAATGTCAAGGTGGGTCCAAGGCGGAGCTAGGGAGTCGGCGCGTGGGCCAGGAGTCGGCGCGTGGCAGCATGTGTGCTCGTCGGAAGCGAACTTCGCAATTTCTTCTTCTTTGTAATTCGTGCTTGTTTCTTTCCAATTTAAGCTATTGGATCTTTCCTTGTTTATTATCTTGTTTATTTTCTTGTTTGGGCAGCCCATAATGAAGCTATTTGGACCTTCTACAAGTGTCTTGGACCCTTCAAAAGAATTAGCCTCTTGATTCACATCACAAAACTAAATGAATCAAATGAAAGTCAAAAACATCTAAAAAAACCTAATTAAATCAAATGAAAGTCAAACACATTCAAACAAAGCTATTGGAATCCAATGAAAGTCAAATGCATTCTACAAAGCTTATTGAATCAAATGAAAGTAAAAAACATTCGAACAAAGCCAAATGAATCCAATGAAAGTCAAACACATTCAAACTAAACTATTTGAATCAAATGAAAGTCAAATGCATTCTACAAAGCTAATTGAATCAAATGAAAGTCAAAAAACATTCCAACAAAGCCAATTGAATCAAATGAAAGTCAAACACATTCAAACAAACCTAATTGAATCAAATGAAAGTCAAACACATTCTAACAGACCTAATTGAATCAAATGAAAGTCAAACACATTCAAAAAGAGCTTTTTGAATCAAATGAAGGTTAAATGCAATCTACAAAGCTAATTAAATCAAATGAAAGTCAAACACATTCAAACAAAATGATGTGGATTTAAACCCCTTAACTTAATAAAGAATCTAAAATCACAGAAGTAACACAAGCCCTTCGAATTTCGTTAGAAAATCGAACAACTTAAAGATAATATGACTTTGAAAACGACCACTCCTGGAACGAATTCAACGCCTCTCAAATTACCTAGACCACTCCTGGAACTAAGTACTTTGATGAACAAAACTTAGACTACTCCTAGAACTAAGAATTGAACGTTCTAATTATCAAAACAACTCCTTGAATTGAAAACTAGCAAAAGAATTTGTAAGCAATTAAGCAAAACAAACAATAAACTTGTATTGAATTTTCTGGTTTTTGTTGTTGTGTACAAAGCCACGAAAAATCCCTTATTTATAGACTAAAACTAACTATTCCTAAGTCTATTCAAACTAGAAAAAACCCTAGCCTTTGATCCCAAAGTATCCTAGATAGAATAGGAAAACCAATTCTAATGGAACTAGGAAACTAGTAATAAGACTAGTTCTAATTAACCTAAAACTTCTTTAAAACAATTCCTAATTGACTTAGAAATTATTTTAAAATAAAATAACAGAAATTAAGAAGATTCCTAATTGCTTAAACCAAGAAAAACCCTTTCAAGTGAAAGGTAAAAACTTGCAAGCAAAAACTCTAGAAGAAACTAAGTAAAGAAAATCATGCTTTTCGTTCTGTCGCCGAAACTCTTTGCACGCGCCACCAAGGTGGTGCACGCGCCTGACCAATGTCAAGGTGGGTCCAAGGCGGAGCTAGGGAGTCGGCGCGTGGGCCAGGAGTCGGCGCGTGGCAGCATGTGTGCTCGTCGGAAGTGAACTTCGCAATTTCTTCTTCTTTGTAATTCGTGCTTGTTTCTTTCCAATTTAAGCTATTGGATCTTTCCTTGTTTATTATCTTGTTTATTTTCTTGTTTGGGCAGCCCATAATGAAGCTATTTGGACCTTCTACAAGTGTCTTGGACCCTTCAAAAGAATTAGCCTCTTGATTCACATCACAAAACTAAATGAATCAAATGAAAGTCAAAAACATCTAAAAAAACCTAATTAAATCAAATGAAAGTCAAACACATTCAAACAAAGCTATTGGAATCCAATGAAAGTCAAATGCATTCTACAAAGCTTATTGAATCAAATGAAAGTAAAAAACATTCGAACAAAGCCAAATGAATCCAATGAAAGTCAAACACATTCAAACTAAACTATTTGAATCAAATGAAAGTCAAATGCATTCTACAAAGCTAATTGAATCAAATGAAAGTCAAAAACATTCCAACAAAGCCAATTGAATCAAATGAAAGTCAAACACATTCAAACAAACCTAATTGAATCAAATGAAAGTCAAACACATTCTAACAGACCTAATTGAATCAAATGAAAGTCAAACACATTCAAAAAGAGCTTTTTGAATCAAATGAAGGTTAAATGCAATCTACAAAGCTAATTAAATCAAATGAAAGTCAAACACATTCAAACAAAATGATGTGGATTTAAACCCCTTAACTTAATAAAGAATCTAAAATCACAGAAGTAACACAAGCCCTTCGAATTTCGTTAGAAAATCGAACAACTTAAAGATAATATGACTTTGAAAACGACCACTCCTGGAACGAATTCAACGCCTCTCAAATTACCTAGACCACTCCTGGAACTAAGTACTTTGATGAACAAAACTTAGACTACTCCTAGAACTAAGAATTGAACGTTCTAATTATCAAAACAACTCCTTGAATTGAAAACTAGCAAAAGAATTTGTAAGCAATTAAGCAAAACAAACAATAAACTTGTATTGAATTTTCTGGTTTTTGTTGTTGTGTACAAAGCCACGAAAAATCCCTTATTTATAGACTAAAACTAACTATTCCTAAGTCTATTCAAACTAGAAAAAACCCTAGCCTTGATCCCAAAGTATCCTAGATAGAATAGGAAAACCAATTCTAATGGAACTAGGAAACTAGTAATAAGACTAGTTCTAATTAACCTAAAACTTCTTAAAACAATTCCTAATTGACTTAGAAATTATTTTAAAATAAAATAACAGAAATTAAGAAGATTCCTAATTGCTTAAACCAAAAAAACCCTTTCAAGTGAAAGGTAAAAACTTGCAAGCAAAAACTCTAGAAGAAACTAAGTAAAGAAAATCATGCTTTTCGTTCTGTCGCCGAAACTCTTTGCACGCGCCACCAAGGTGGTGCACGCGCCTGACCAATGTCAAGGTGGGTCCAAGGCGGAGCTAGGGAGTCGGCGCGTGGGCCAGGAGTCGGCGCGTGGCAGCATGTGTGCTCGTCGGAAGCGAACTTCGCAATTTCTTCTTCTTTGTAATTCGTGCTTGTTTCTTTCCAATTTAAGCTATTGGATCTTTCCTTGTTTATTATCTTGTTTATTTTCTTGTTTGGGCAGCCCATAATGAAGCTATTTGGACCTTCTACAAGTGTCTTGGACCCTTCAAAAGAATTAGCCTCTTGATTCACATCACAAAACTAAATGAATCAAATGAAAGTCAAAAACATCTAAAAAAACCTAATTAAATCAAATGAAAGTCAAACACATTCAAACAAAGCTATTGGAATCCAATGAAAGTCAAATGCATTCTACAAAGCTTATTGAATCAAATGAAAGTAAAAAACATTCGAACAAAGCCAAATGAATCCAATGAAAGTCAAACACATTCAAACTAAACTATTTGAATCAAATGAAAGTCAAATGCATTCTACAAAGCTAATTGAATCAAATGAAAGTCAAAAACATTCCAACAAAGCCAATTGAATCAAATGAAAGTCAAACACATTCAAACAAACCTAATTGAATCAAATGAAAGTCAAACACATTCTAACAGACCTAATTGAATCAAATGAAAGTCAAACACATTCAAAAAGAGCTTTTTGAATCAAATGAAGGTTAAATGCAATCTACAAAGCTAATTAAATCAAATGAAAGTCAAACACATTCAAACAAAATGATGTGGATTTAAACCCCTTAACTTAATAAAGAATCTAAAATCACAGAAGTAACACAAGCCCTTCGAATTTCGTTAGAAAATCGAACAACTTAAAGATAATATGACTTTGAAAACGACCACTCCTGGAACGAATTCAACGCCTCTCAAATTACCTAGACCACTCCTGGAACTAAGTACTTTGATGAACAAAACTTAGACTACTCCTAGAACTAAGAATTGAACGTTCTAATTATCAAAACAACTCCTTGAATTGAAAACTAGCAAAAGAATTTGTAAGCAATTAAGCAAAACAAACAATAAACTTGTATTGAATTTTCTGGTTTTTGTTGTTGTGTACAAAGCCACGAAAAATCCCTTATTTATAGACTAAAACTAACTATTCCTAAGTCTATTCAAACTAGAAAAAACCCTAGCCTTGATCCCAAAGTATCCTAGATAGAATAGGAAAACCAATTCTAATGGAACTAGGAAACTAGTAATAAGACTAGTTCTAATTAACCTAAAACTTCTTAAAACAATTCCTAATTGACTTAGAAATTATTTTAAAATAAAATAACAGAAATTAAGAAGATTCCTAATTGCTTAAACCAAGAAAAACCCTTTCAAGTGAAAGGTAAAAACTTGCAAGCAAAAACTCTAGAAGAAACTAAGTAAAGAAAATCATGCTTTTCGTTCTGTCGCCGAAACTCTTTGCACGCGCCACCAAGGTGGTGCACGCGCCTGACCAATGTCAAGGTGGGTCCAAGGCGGAGCTAGGGAGTCGGCGCGTGGGCCAGGAGTCGGCGCGTGGCAGCATGTGTGCTCGTCGGAAGCGAACTTCGCAATTTCTTCTTCTTTGTAATTCGTGCTTGTTTCTTTCCAATTTAAGCTATTGGATCTTTCCTTGTTTATTATCTGTTTATTTTCTTGTTTGGGCAGCCCATAATGAAGCTATTTGGACCTTCTACAAGTGTCTTGGACCCTTCAAAAGAATTAGCCTCTTGATTCACATCACAAAACTAAATGAATCAAATGAAAGTCAAAAACATCTAAAAAAACCTAATTAAATCAAATGAAAGTCAAACACATTCAAACAAAGCTATTGGAATCCAATGAAAGTCAAATGCATTCTACAAAGCTTATTGAATCAAATGAAAGTAAAAAACATTCGAACAAAGCCAAATGAATCCAATGAAAGTCAAACACATTCAAACTAAACTATTTGAATCAAATGAAAGTCAAATGCATTCTACAAAGCTAATTGAATCAAATGAAAGTCAAAAACATTCCAACAAAGCCAATTGAATCAAATGAAAGTCAAACACATTCAAACAAACCTAATTGAATCAAATGAAAGTCAAACACATTCTAACAGACCTAATTGAATCAAATGAAAGTCAAACACATTCAAAAAGAGCTTTTTGAATCAAATGAAGGTTAAATGCAATCTACAAAGCTAATTAAATCAAATGAAAGTCAAACACATTCAAACAAAATGATGTGGATTTAAACCCCTTAACTTAATAAAGAATCTAAAATCACAGAAGTAACACAAGCCCTTCGAATTCGTTAGAAAATCGAACAACTTAAAGATAATATGACTTTGAAAACGACCACTCCTGGAACGAATTCAACGCCTCTCAAATTACCTAGACCACTCCTGGAACTAAGTACTTTGATGAACAAAACTTAGACTACTCCTAGAACTAAGAATTGAACGTTCTAATTATCAAAACAACTCCTTGAATTGAAAACTAGCAAAAGAATTTGTAAGCAATTAAGCAAAACAAACAATAAACTTGTATTGAATTTTCTGGTTTTTGTTGTTGTGTACAAAGCCACGAAAAATCCCTTATTTATAGACTAAAACTAACTATTCCTAAGTCTATTCAAACTAGAAAAAACCCTAGCCTTGATCCCAAAGTATCCTAGATAGAATAGGAAAACCAATTCTAATGGAACTAGGAAACTAGTAATAAGACTAGTTCTAATTAACCTAAAACTTCTTAAAACAATTCCTAATTGACTTAGAAATTATTTAAAATAAAATAACAGAAATTAAGAAGATTCCTAATTGCTTAAACCAAGAAAAACCCTTTCAAGTGAAAGGTAAAAACTTGCAAGCAAAAACTCTAGAAGAAACTAAGTAAAGAAAATCATGCTTTTCGTTCTGTCGCCGAAACTCTTTGCACGCGCCACCAAGGTGGTGCACGCGCCTGACCAATGTCAAGGTGGGTCCAAGGCGGAGCTAGGGAGTCGGCGCGTGGGCCAGGAGTCGGCGCGTGGCAGCATGTGTGCTCGTCGGAAGCGAACTTCGCAATTTCTTCTTCTTTGTAATTCGTGCTTGTTTCTTCCAATTTAAGCTATTGGATCTTTCCTTGTTTATTATCTTGTTTATTTTCTTGTTTGGGCAGCCCATAATGAAGCTATTTGGACCTTCTACAAGTGTCTTGGACCCTTCAAAAGAATTAGCCTCTTGATTCACATAACTAAATGAATCAAATGAAAGTCAAAAACATCTAAAAAAACCTAATTAAATCAAATGAAAGTCAAACACATTCAAACAAAGCTTGGAATCAATGAAAGTCAAATGCATTCTACAAAGCTTATTGAATCAAATGAAAGTAAAAAACATTCGAACAAAGCCAAATGAATCCAATGAAAGTCAAACACATTCAAACTAAACTATTTGAATCAAATGAAAGTCAAATGCATTCTACAAAGCTAATTGAATCAAATGAAAGTCAAAAACATTATTGAATCAAATGAAAGTCAAACACATTCAAAAACCTAATTGAATCAAATGAAAGAACAGACCTAATTGAATCAAATGAAAGTCAAACACATTCAAAAAGAGCTTTTTGAATCAAATGAAAAATGCAATCTACAAAGCTAAAATCAAATGAAAGTCAAACACATTCCGAAGTTTCAATGAAAGTTTTTGGGGGTGAAAGAAAGGCTTCCCGGCCAAAGGGAAAGCCCCGAACTCGAGGGAGCCAAATGAAAGTGGAGTGAAGCTAATTTCGAAATTCCCCTTGAAAGTCATCAGAAAAGAATCAAATGAAAAATGAAAGCTAATTAAATCAAATGAAAGTCAAACACATTCAACAAAGCTATTTGAATCAATGAAAGTCAAATGCATTCTACAAAAATTGAATCAAATGAAAGTGAAAGTCAAACACATTCAAACTAAACTATTTGAATCAAATGAAAGTCAAATGCATTCTACAAAGCTAATTGAATCAAATGAAAGAGCCAATTGAATCAAATGAAAGTTCAAACAAACCTAATTGAATCAAATGAAAGTCAAACACATTCTAACAGACCTAATTGAATCAAATGAAAGTCAAACACATTCAAAAAGAGCTTTTTGAATCAAATGAAGGTTAAATGCAATCTACAAAGCTAATTAAATCAAATGAAAGTCAAACACATTCAAACAAAATGATGTGGATTTAAACCCCTTAACTTAATAAAGAATCTAAAATCACAGAAGTAACACAAGCCCTTCGAATTTCGTTAGAAAATCGAACAACTTAAAGATAATATGACTTTGAAAACGACCACTCCTGGAACGAATTCAACGCCTCTCAAATTACCTAGACCACTCCTGGAACTAAGTACTTTGATGAACAAAACTTAGACTACTCCTAGAACTAAGAATTGAACGTTCTAATTATCAAAACAACTCCTTGAATTGAAAACTAGCAAAAGAATTTGTAAGCAATTAAGCAAAACAAACAATAAACTTGTATTGAATTTTCTGGTTTTTGTTGTTGTGTACAAAGCCACGAAAAATCCCTTATTTATAGACTAAAACTAACTATTCCTAAGTCTATTCAAACTAGAAAAAACCCTAGCCTTGATCCCAAAGTATCCTAGATAGAATAGGAAAACCAATTCTAATGGAACTAGGAAACTAGTAATAAGACTAGTTCTAATTAACCTAAAACTTCTTAAAACAATTCCTAATTGACTTAGAAATTATTTTAAAATAAAATAACAGAAATTAAGAAGATTCCTAATTGCTTAAACCAAGAAAAACCCTTTCAAGTGAAAGGTAAAAACTTGCAAGCAAAAACTCTAGAAGAAACTAAGTAAAGAAAATCATGCTTTTCGTTCTGTCGCCGAAACTCTTTGCACGCGCCACCAAGGTGGTGCACGCGCCTGACCAATGTCAAGGTGGGTCCAAGGCGGAGCTAGGGAGTCGGCGCGTGGGCCAGGAGTCGGCGCGTGGCAGCATGTGTGCTCGTCGGAAGCGAACTTCGCAATTTCTTCTTCTTTGTAATTCGTGCTTGTTTCTTTCCAATTTAAGCTATTGGATCTTTCCTTGTTTATTATCTTGTTTATTTTCTTGTTTGGGCAGCCCATAATGAAGCTATTTGGACCTTCTACAAGTGTCTTGGACCCTTCAAAAGAATTAGCCTCTTGATTCACATCACAAAACTAAATGAATCAAATGAAAGTCAAAAACATCTAAAAAAACCTAATTAAATCAAATGAAAGTCAAACACATTCAAACAAAGCTATTGGAATCCAATGAAAGTCAAATGCATTCTACAAAGCTTATTGAATCAAATGAAAGTAAAAAACATTCGAACAAAGCCAAATGAATCCAATGAAAGTCAAACACATTCAAACTAAACTATTTGAATCAAATGAAAGTCAAATGCATTCTACAAAGCTAATTGAATCAAATGAAAGTCAAAAACATTCCAACAAAGCCAATTGAATCAAATGAAAGTCAAACACATTCAAACAAACCTAATTGAATCAAATGAAAGTCAAACACATTCTAACAGACCTAATTGAATCAAATGAAAGTCAAACACATTCAAAAAGAGCTTTTTGAATCAAATGAAGGTTAAATGCAATCTACAAAGCTAATTAAATCAAATGAAAGTCAAACACATTCAAACAAAATGATGTGGATTTAAACCCCTTAACTTAATAAAGAATCTAAAATCACAGAAGTAACACAAGCCCTTCGAATTTCGTTAGAAAATCGAACAACTTAAAGATAATATGACTTTGAAAACGACCACTCCTGGAACGAATTCAACGCCTCTCAAATTACCTAGACCACTCCTGGAACTAAGTACTTTGATGAACAAAACTTAGACTACTCCTAGAACTAAGAATTGAACGTTCTAATTATCAAAACAACTCCTTGAATTGAAAACTAGCAAAAGAATTTGTAAGCAATTAAGCAAAACAAACAATAAACTTGTATTGAATTTTCTGGTTTTTGTTGTTGTGTACAAAGCCACGAAAAATCCCTTATTTATAGACTAAAACTAACTATTCCTAAGTCTATTCAAACTAGAAAAAACCCTAGCCTTGATCCCAAAGTATCCTAGATAGAATAGGAAAACCAATTCTAATGGAACTAGGAAACTAGTAATAAGACTAGTTCTAATTAACCTAAAACTTCTTAAAACAATTCCTAATTGACTTAGAAATTATTTTAAAATAAAATAACAGAAATTAAGAAGATTCCTAATTGCTTAAACCAAGAAAAACCCTTTCAAGTGAAAGGTAAAAACTTGCAAGCAAAAACTCTAGAAGAAACTAAGTAAAGAAAATCATGCTTTTCGTTCTGTCGCCGAAACTCTTTGCACGCGCCACCAAGGTGGTGCACGCGCCTGACCAATGTCAAGGTGGGTCCAAGGCGGAGCTAGGGAGTCGGCGCGTGGGCCAGGAGTCGGCGCGTGGCAGCATGTGTGCTCGTCGGAAGTGAACTTCGCAATTTCTTCTTCTTTGTAATTCGTGCTTGTTTCTTTCCAATTTAAGCTATTGGATCTTTCCTTGTTTATTATCTTGTTTATTTTCTTGTTTGGGCAGCCCATAATGAAGCTATTTGGACCTTCTACAAGTGTCTTGGACCCTTCAAAAGAATTAGCCTCTTGATTCACATCACAAAACTAAATGAATCAAATGAAAGTCAAAAACATCTAAAAAAACCTAATTAAATCAAATGAAAGTCAAACACATTCAAACAAAGCTATTGGAATCCAATGAAAGTCAAATGCATTCTACAAAGCTTATTGAATCAAATGAAAGTAAAAAACATTCGAACAAAGCCAAATGAATCCAATGAAAGTCAAACACATTCAAACTAAACTATTTGAATCAAATGAAAGTCAAATGCATTCTACAAAGCTAATTGAATCAAATGAAAGTCAAAAACATTCCAACAAAGCCAATTGAATCAAATGAAAGTCAAACACATTCAAACAAACCTAATTGAATCAAATGAAAGTCAAACACATTCTAACAGACCTAATTGAATCAAATGAAAGTCAAACACATTCAAAAAGAGCTTTTTGAATCAAATGAAGGTTAAATGCAATCTACAAAGCTAATTAAATCAAATGAAAGTCAAACACATTCAAACAAAATGATGTGGATTTAAACCCCTTAACTTAATAAAGAATCTAAAATCACAGAAGTAACACAAGCCCTTCGAATTTCGTTAGAAAATCGAACAACTTAAAGATAATATGACTTTGAAAACGACCACTCCTGGAACGAATTCAACGCCTCTCAAATTACCTAGACCACTCCTGGAACTAAGTACTTTGATGAACAAAACTTAGACTACTCCTAGAACTAAGAATTGAACGTTCTAATTATCAAAACAACTCCTTGAAAAAACTAGCAAAAGAATTTGTAAGCAATTAAGCAAAACAAACAATAAACTTGTATTGAATTTTCTGGTTTTTTTGTTGTGTACAAAGCCACGAAAAATCCCTTATTTATAGACTAAAACTAACTATTCCTAAGTCTATTCAAACTAGAAAAAACCCTAGCCTTGATCCCAAAGTATCCTAGATAGAATAGGAAAACCAATTCTAATGGAACTAGGAAACTAGTAATAAGACTAGTTCTAATTAACCTAAAACTTCTTAAAACAATTCCTAATGACTTAGAAATTATTTTAAAATAAAATAACAGAAATTAAGAAGATTCCTAATTGCTTAAACCAAGAAAAACCCTTTCAAGTGAAAGGTAAAAACTTGCAAGCAAAAACTCTAGAAGAACTAAGTAAAGAAAATCATGCTTTTCGTTCTGTCGCCGAAACTCTTTGCACGCGCCACCAAGGTGGTGCACGCGCCTGACCAATGTCAAGGTGGGTCCAAGGCGGAGCTAGGGAGTCGGCGCGGCCAGGAGTCGGCGCGTGGCAGCATGTGTGCTCGTCGGAAGCGAACTTCGCAATTTCTTCTTCTTTGTAATTCGTGCTTGTTTCTTTCCAATTTAAGCTATTGGATCTTTCCTTGTTTATTATCTTGTTTATTTTCTTGTTTGGGCAGCCCATAATGAAGCTATTTGGACCTTCTACAAGTGTCTTGGACCCTTCAAAAGAATTAGCCTCTTGATTCACATCACAAAACTAAATGAATCAAATGAAAGTCAAAAACATCTAAAAAAACCTAATTAAATCAAATGAAAGTCAAACACATTCAAACAAAGCTATTGGAATCCAATGAAAGTCAAATGCATTCTAAAGCTTATTGAATCAAATGAAAGTAAAAAACATTCAATGAAAATCAAACAAAATCCAAAACAAAGCTAATTGAATCAAATGAAAGTCAAAAAATTCCAACAAAGCCAATTGAATCAAATGAAAGTCAAACACATTCAAACAAACCTAATTGAATCAAATGAAAGTCAAACACATTCTAACAGACCTAATTGAATCAAATGAAAGTCAAACACATTCAAAAAAGAGCTTTTTGAATCAAATGAAGGTTAAATGCAATCTACAAAGCTAATTAAATCAAATGAAAGTCAAACACATTCAAACAAAATGATGTGGATTTAAACCCCTTAACTTAATAAAGAATCTAAAATCACAGAAGTAACACAAGCCCTTCGAATTTCGTTAGAAAATCGAACAACTTAAAGATAATATGACTTTGAAAACGACCACTCCTGGAACGAATTCAACGCCTCTCAAATTACCTAGACCACTCCTGGAACTAAGTACTTTGATGAAAAAACTTAGACTACTCCTAGAACTAAGAATTGAACGTTCTAATTATCAAAACAACTCCTTGAATTGAAAACTAGCAAAAGAATTTGTAAGCAATTAAGCAAAACAAACAATAAACTTGTATTGAATTTTCTGGTTTTTGTTGTTGTGTACAAAGCCACGAAAAATCCCTTATTTATAGACTAAAACTAACTATTCCTAAGTCTATTCAAACTAGAAAAAACCCTAGCCTTGATCCCAAAGTATCCTAGATAGAATAGGAAAACCAATTCTAATGGAACTAGGAAACTAGTAATAAGACTAGTTCTAATTAACCTAAAACTTCTTAAAACAATTCCTAATTGACTTAGAAATTATTTTAAAATAAAATAACAGAAATTAAGAAGATTCCTAATTGCTTAAACCAAGAAAAACCCTTTCAAGTGAAAGGTAAAAACTTGCAAGCAAAAACTCTAGAAGAAACTAAGTAAAGAAAATCATGCTTTTCGTTCTGTCGCCGAAACTCTTTGCACGCGCCACCAAGGTGGTGCACGCGCCTGACCAATGTCAAGGTGGGTCCAAGGCGGAGCTAGGGAGTCGGCGCGTGGGCCAGGAGTCGGCGCGTGGCAGCATGTGTGCTCGTCGGAAGCGAACTTCGCAATTTCTTCTTCTTTGTAATTCGTGCTTGTTTCTTTCCAATTTAAGCTATTGGATCTTTCCTTGTTTATTATCTTGTTTATTTTCTTGTTTGGGCAGCCCATAATGAAGCTATTTGGACCTTCTACAAGTGTCTTGGACCCTTCAAAAGAAATTA
>NW_018743248.1:0-22854 GCF_001683475.1 Chenopodium quinoa
GTATCGTTGAATGCATTTGACAATCATTTGATTCAAAAAGCTATGTTTGAATTGTTTGACTTTCACTTGATTCAATTAGCTTTTTTGAACTCATTTGACTTTCTTTGGATTCAAAAAGCTTTGTTTGAATGTGTTTGAATTTCACTTGATTTAAATTAGCTTTGTTTGAATGTGGTTAACTTTCATTTGATTCAATTAGCTTTGTTTGAATGTGGTTGACTTTCATTTGATTCAATTAGGTTTGTTAGAATGCCATTGACTTTCGTTTGATTCAATTAGGTTTGTTAAAATCCATTGACTTTCATTTGATTCAATTAGCTTTTTTGAATGCATATGACTTTCATTTGATTCAAAAAGCTTTGTTTGAATGTGTTTGACTTTCATTTGATTCAATTAGCATCGTTGAACGCATTTGACAGTCATTTGATTCAAAAAACTTTGTTTGAATTACCTAGACTTTCACTTGATTCAATTAGCTTTTTTGAATGCATTTAACTTTCATTTGATTTAAAAAGCTTTGTTTAAATGTAATTGACTTTCACTTGATTTAATTACTTTTTTTTAATTGCATTTGACTTTCAGTTGATTCAAAAAGATTTGTTTGAATGTGCTTGACTTTCATATGATTCAATTAGCATCGTTGAATGGATTTGACAATCATTTGATTCAAAAAGCTTTGTTTGACTTTCACTTGATTCAAATCGCTATTTTGAAGCATTTGAATTTCATTTGATTGAAAAAGCTTTGTTTGAATGTGTTTGATTTTCATTTGATTAAATTAGCTTTATTTGAATCAGATTGACTTTCATTTGAATCAATTAGCTTTGTTTAATGCATTTGACTTTCATTTAATTGAAAAAGCTTTGTTTGAATGTGTTTGACTTTAATTTGATTCAAATAGCTTTGTTTGAATGTTTTTTGACTTTCACTTGATTTAAATACCTTTTTTGAATGCGTTTGACTTTCATTTGATTCAAATAGCATTTCTTGAATGTGTTTGACTTTCATTTGGTTCAAATAGCTTTGTTTAAATGTATTTGACTTTCATTTGATTCAATTAGCTTTGCTTGAATGTGGTTAACTTTCAATTGAGTCAATTTGGTTTGTTGAATGCATTTGACTTTCATTTGATTCAAAAAGTTTTGTTTGACTGTCATATGATTCAATTAGCCTCGTTGAATGCATTTGACAATTATTTGATTCAAAAAACTTTATTTGAATTCTTTGGACTTTTAGTTGATTCAATTAGCTTTTTTGAAAGCATTTGACTTTCATATGATTAACTAGCTTTGTTTGAATGTTTTTTACTTTCATTTGATGCAATTAGCTTTGTCTGAATGTGTTTGACTTTCGTTTGATTTAATTATCTTTTTTGAATGCATTTGACTTTCATTTGATTCAGATAGCATTGTTTGAATGTGTTTGACTTTTTTTTGATTCAAATAGCTTTGTTTGAATGTGTTTGACTTCCATTGGATTTAATTAGCTTTGTTTGAATGTGGTTGACTTTTAATTGATTCAATTTGATCTGTTGAATGCATTTGACTTTTCATTTGATTCAAAAGATTTGTTTGAATGAGTTTGACTTTCATATGATTCAATTAGTATCGTTGAATGCATTTGACAATCATTTGATTCAAAAAGCTATGTTTGAATTTGTTTGACTTTCACTTGATTTAATTAGCTTTTTTTAAATCATTTGACTTTCTTTTGATTCAAAAAGCTTTGTTTGAATGTGTTTGATTTTCACTTGATTTAATTAGCTTTGTTTGAATGTGGTTAACTTTCAATTGATTCAATTAGCTTTGTTTGAATGTGGTTGACTTTCATTTGATTCAATTAGGTTTGTTAGAATGCCATTGACTTTCGTTTGATTCAATTAGGTTTGTTAGAATGCTATTGACTTCATTTGATTCAATTAGCTTTGTTAGAATGCCATTGAGTTTCATTTGATTCAATTAGCTTTGTTGAATGCATATGACTTTCATTTGATTCAAAAAGCTTTGTTTGAATGTGTTTGACTTCCATTTGATTCAATTAGCATCATTGAACGCATTTGACAGTCATTTATTCAAAAGCTTTGTTTGAATTTCTTAGACTTTCACTTGATTCAATTAGCTTTTTTGAATGCATTTAACTTTTATTTGATTCAAAAAGCTTTGTTCGAATGTGTTTGACTTTCATTTGATTGAATTAGCTTTGTAGGAATGCACTTGACAATCACTTAATTAAAAAAGCTTTGTTTGAATGTGTTTGACTTTAACTAGATTAAATTAGCTTTTTTGAATGCATTAACTTTTATTTAATTAAAAAAGCTTCGTCCAAATGTGTTTGACTTTCATTTGATGCTAATTAGCTTTGTTTGAATGTGTTTGACTTTCATTTGATTCAATAAGCTTTGTTGAATGCATTTGACTTTCATTTGATTTAAAAAGCTTTGTTTAAATGAGTTTGACTTTCACTTGATTTAATTACTTTTTTTAATTGCATATGACTTTCAGTTGATTCAAAAAGATTTGTTTGAATGTGCTTGACTTTCATATGATTCAATTAGCATCTTTAAATGGATTTGACAATCATTTGATTCAAAAAGCTTTGTTTGACTTTCACTTGATTCAAATCGCTATTTTAAATGCATTTGAATTTCATTTGATTGAAAAAGCTTTGTTTGAATGTGTTTGATTTTTATTTGATTAAATTAGCTTTGTTTGAATGTGATTGACTTTCATTTGAATCAATTAGCTTTGTTTAATGCATTTGACTTTCATTTAATTCAAAAAGCTTTGGTTTGAATGTGTTTGACTTTTATTTGATTCAAATAGCTTTGTTTTGAATGATTTTGACTTTTCACTTGATTTAAATACCTTTTTTGAATGTGTTTGACTTTCATTTGATTCAAATAGCTTTGTTTTGAATGTGTTTGCCGTCCATTGGATTTAATTAGCTTCGTTTGAATGTGGTTGACTTTTAATTGATTCAATTTGATCTTTTGAATGTATTTGACTTTCATTTGATTCAAAAAGATTTGTTTGAATGTGTTTGACTTTCATATGATTCAATTGGTATCGTTGAATGCATTTGACAATCATTTGATTCAAAAAGCTATGTTTGAATTTGTTTGACTTTCACTTGATTCAATTAGCTTTTTGAACTCATTTGACTTTCTTTGGATTCAAAAAGCTTTGTTTGAATGTGTTTGAATTTCACTTTGATTTAAATTAGCTTTGTTTGAATGTGGTTAACTTTCATTTGATTCAATTAGCTTTGTTTGAATGTGGTTGACTTTCATTTGATTCAATTAGGTTTGTTTAGAATGCCATTGACTTTCGTTTGATTCAATTAGGTTTGTTAGAAATCCATTGACTTTCATTTGATTCAATTAGCTTTTTTGAATGCATATGACTTTCATTTGATTCAAAAAGCTTTGTTTGAATGTGTTTGACTTTCATTTGATTCAATTAGCATCGTTGAACGCATTTGACAGTCATTTGATTCAAAAAACTTTGTTTGAATTACCTAGACTTTCACTTGATTCAATTAGCTTTTTTGAATGCATTTAACTTTCATTTGATTTAAAAAGCTTTGTTTAAATGTAATTGACTTTCACTTGATTTAATTACTTTTATTTAATTGTATTTGACTTTCAATTGATTCAAAAAGATTTGTTTGAATGTGCTTGACTTTCATATGATTCAACTAGCTTCGTTGAATGGATTTGACAATCATTTGATTCAAAAAGCTTTGTTTGACTTTCACTTAATTCAAATCGCTATTTTGAATGCATTTGAATTTCATTTGATTGAAAAAGCTTTGTTTGAATGTGTTTGATTTTCATTTGATTAAATTAGCTTTGTTTGAATGTGATTGACTTTCATTTGAATCAATTAGCTTTGTTTAATGCATTTGACTTTCATTTAATTCAAAAAGCTTAGTTTGAATGTGTTTGACTTTAATCTGATTCAAATAGCTTTGTTTGAATGTTTTTGACTTTCACTTGATTTAAATACCTTTTTTGAATGCGTTTGACTTTCATTTGATTCAAATAGCATTTCTTGAATGTGTTTGACTTTCATTTGGTTAAAATAGCTTTGTTTAAATGTGTTTGACTTTCATTTGATTCAATTAGCTTTGCTTGAATTTGGTTAACTTTCAATTGAGTCAATTTGCTTTGTTGAATGCATTTGACTTTAATTTGATTCAAAAAGTTTTGTTTGACTGTAGCCTCGTTGAATGCATTTGACAATCATTTGATTCAAAAAGCTTTGTTTGAATTCTTTAGACTTTTAGTTGATTCAATTAGCTTTTTTGAAAGCATTTGACTTTCATATGATTTAATTAGCTTTGTTTGAATGTTTTTGACTTTCATTTGATGCAATTAGCTTTGTCTGAATGTGTTTGACTTTCGTTTGATTTAATTATCTTTTTTGAATGCATTTGACTTTCATTTGATTCAGATAACATTGTTTGAATGAGTTTGACTTTCATTTGATTCAAATAGCTTTGTTTGAATGTGTTTGCCTTCCATTGGATTTAATTAGCTTTGTTTGAATGTGGTTGACTTTTAATTGATTCAATTTGATCTGTTGAATGCATTTGACTTTCATTCGATTCAAAAAGATTTGTTTGAATGAGTTTGACTTTCATATGATTCAAATAGTATCGTTGAATGCATTTGACAATCATTTGATTCAAAAAGCTATTTTTGAATTTGTTTGACTTTCACTTGATTCAATTAGCTTTTTTGAAATCATTTGACTTTCTTTTGATTCAAAAAGCTTTATTTGAATGTGTTTGATTTTCCTTTGATTTAATTAGCTTTGTTTGAATGTGGTTAACTTTCATTTGATTCAATTAGCTTTATTTGAATGTGGTTGACTTTCATTTGATTCAATTAGGTTTGTTAGAATGCCATTGACTTTCGTTTGATTCAATTAGGTTTGTTAGAATGCTATTGACTTTCATTTGATTCAATTAGCTTTGTTAGAATGCCATTGAGTTTCATTTGATTCAATTAGCTTTGTTGAATGCATATGACTTTCATTTGATTTAAAAAGATTTGTTAGAATGTGTTTGACTTCCATTTGATTCAATTAGCATCATTGAACGCATTTGACAGTCATTTTATTCAAAAAGCTTTGTTTGAATTACTTAGACTTTCACTTGATTCAATTAGCTTTTTTGAATGCATTTAACTTTTATTTGATTCAAAAAGCTTTGTTCGAATGTGTTTGACTTTCATTTGATTCAATTAGCTTTGTGGGAATGCACTTGACAATCACTTAATTAAAAAAGCTTTGTTTGAATGTGTTTGACTTTCACTAGATTAAATTAGCTTTTTTGAATGAATTTAACTTTTATTTAATTAAAAAAGCTTTGTCCGAAAGTGTTTGACTTTCATTTGATGCAATTAGCTTTGTTTGAATGTGTTTGACTTTCATTTGATTCAATAAGCTTTGTTGAATGCATTTAACTTTCATTTGATTTAAAAAGCTTTGTTTTAATGTGTATGACTTTCGCTTGATTTAATTACTTTTTTTTTTAATTGCATATTGATTAGGGATTTTTCCCCACCAATCACCATCTGACAAGTGGACCAATCAGGTTCCGCCATGTGTCCGTCACATGGGCCGATAGGAGCCTGCCACGTGTCAAGCAATGATCCGTCCACTATAGACCAATTACGACACGACACGTGTCCTTCCCATGACACCTGGGATAACCGGTCACCTAGGCCCAACTTCCGAGGGAAGCAAAAGCAGCCCAAGGTTAACCTAAACCTAGATTGACACGTTTCCCGAGGTTATAAATACCTCCCTTAATCCCCATTAAGGGAAAAAAAAACGCTAAAAACGCAGATTACACACATTAAACACTCTCACCTAGAGAGACCCAATCACTTTAATTTCCGCATTAATTACTCCTTAATCAAGTACTAACTTGACCGTCGGAGGCGGATCTCTAATCATCCGGAGCATCCGTTTGTTTTGCAGGTACAGGCGTCCGGTTCCAGTCTCGGAATTGTAACTCTCCCGCAGGACATCAGAAAACCCCGAAACATTTTGGTGCCGTCTGTGGGGAGAGTACTTCTGAGATGGCATGCACGTCTGTACCGACTCCTGAAGAGAGACGTCCCCTGGACGACCCTCTAGTTCAGTCGGACCACAATACTGAGAATGAATTTGAAGTTGCAGCTCACACAGCTTCAGACGGGACCCTAAGGGCCCGACGTACCCGTCATACCGAAAGGAGGGAACGGGAACATCTTCAAACTGGAAGCGAGCCAGCAGGCGCACCGCCTGTTCGGCAGCAGCCGACTGATGGGTCTGCTCCCATCACAAGGAACGAACTCATGACCTTCATGAGGGACTTCAAGGGAGAAATTCAAGAGTTGATCAACAAGAAGCCGCTTGCTCTGGACAAGGAGCAGTCAGCTAAGAAACCCTCCACTTCACTGAAGAGGAAACCAGTTCAAGGGCGAGAGGCGACCCCTCATCCTAAATCTAGGAAGTGGGAGCCACCTGCCCTTGATTTCACAAAATACCGTTTTCCTACTCCAGGAAATAGGAAACCTGTTCGTCATATTCAGGCGGACGGGTCGAGGAAAACATACACAGACGCTCGGCTACTGCTAGAGCGGAAGAAGAGTGACCGATTGTCACAGTCGGCCTCTACTTCAAACTTCCAAGACAGCCTGCGAAATACCTCGATGAGGCATACTCAGTCGTATCATGAGATTCAGTCAGGCGGCACCTCCCGTCAGTCCGGCTTTCATAGCGACCAGGCGGTACCAAACTTACCGTTTGTACCATAACAACAGTATTTTTTACAGCCACCTCCGTTGGTGGACATGCAGCAAAAAAATGTCCAACCTATGGACTGGCAGCTACGGTTGCTTAGACTTGGTGAACAGCCGTCGGCCTTCTCCAAGGAAATTACTGAAGCCGCTCAGCCGGCCAAAGTGAAAAATGTATTAGTAGGCGCCTATGACGGCACTACTAAACCCAGAAGACCATCTGATGGCATTCACCAACCTGATGTATCTTCAAGGGTTGGATGATCCCACTTGGTGCAAGTGTTTCCCAGCGACTCTCAAAGGAATCGCACAACAACGGTTCGGCAACCTACGACTGGTTGTGTAAATAACTTCAAGACGCTTGCTTACTTATTCACCTCCAACTTCGCCATGAACATTCCTGCGAAGAAGACGACCCTTGATTTAGGAACAATTCAGCAGGGCGAGAAGGAGGGGCTTCGTTCTTACATCAGGCGGTTTAACCTGATGTGAATACAGATTCAAGGGTTTACCGGATGAAGTAGCCTATACTGACTTTTTCAGAGGTCTCAAAGACGGGTCGACCTTCAAATTTGATTTGGTCCAAAAGAGGGTGGCGACTCTTCAAGAGGCCTTGATTGAAGCGGAACCCTATATATAGGCGACTGATCTTTGTGGTACGGTAAAACAGTCAGACGGGAAAAGGTCCGACAAAAGAGAAGGACGACAGAAGCAGTCGTCAAACAAAGACGAGAAGAGAAAAGAGGTCTGGGCAACTGATTCCTCTAAACAGCCGTCCAGAAGAAGAAAAAAGAATTCAAACCATACTCCCCAAAGTATGTGTTTAACAAGGATAGCCAATTTATCCTAAAGGAAATCAAGGGACGGATCTCAATTGAGAAGCCGGTCCCCATGAAGGGTTCTGCAAACAATCGGAACTAAGAAAAATTCTGTGATTATCATGAAGATGATGGTCATCACACCAATGAATGCATCAGTCTCATGCGGTATCTGGACCGTCTAGCTGAGCAAGGTGACCTTGACACTTATGTCAAGAAATCTACGGGGAACACTTCCTCGAAAAAAGCAGTCGGCCAAAAAGAATTAACAGGCCGATAGCTCCGATACAGATGATGCAGTCGTCTACACCATTGCAGGTGGCTTCTCAGGAGGCGGCCCCACTATTAGGGGCAACAAAGACAATATCAGACAGTTAGATGTAAATTCCGTTCACCAAGAACGGCCCTCCAAATATCCATTTCCTGAGATTGTCATCACTGAAGAAGATCTAGGAGGGGTAAGAGGGCCGCATGACGACCCTATCGTTATTGAATGTAAAGTGGCCAACCAGAGAGTTGGCCGAATCCTCATAGATACCGGAAGCTCCTCAGATCTCATCAGTAGCAAATGTCTGTCGAAACTAAAATATCAGACTGATTGTATACATCCGGCATCCCACCCTTTAGTAGGGTTTGGAGGAGGAGTCGTCCACCCAGTGGGACGAGTGGATTTACCCATCCGCCTGGGCGAAAAAGGGGAAGGACGACACATGGTAGTCCGGTTCCTGGTAGTAAAAGAACTCTCGGCCTACAACATGATTCTGGGACGACCAACCCTGAATAATTCCAAGGCTGTTATAATCCCATCTCTTATGTTGCTCAAGTTTGAGAGGGATAATGGAACAGTCGGGTCCCTAAGGGGAGATCAGAGGATGGCCCGAGAGTGCTATCTCTCGGATGTCAAGCCCACTGTTATGGCCACTGGGTCGAGTGGTGGAAAAATAGACCTTGACAATGTCAAGGAGAGCGCGCCTGTTCAAGAAGCAGGTGGCAAGAAGAGAAAGGCATCCCCAGACAGGGGCCGCAAGAAAAGACAGAAAATAGCAATCATTAGTAGAGGAGCGGTCAGATGAATTCGGCCCTCAGCCGGCTGGTGAGCATACGGACTTGATCTTAGACGATTCACGTCCTGAGCGAACTGTCAAAGTTGGGACGACTGCTCTGAGAGTTCTGGGTGACGACTTTCACAAACTATTGAAAGAATACAAGGACATCTTTGCATTCGAAGTCCATGAAATGCCAGGCATTAGTCCTGATCTGGCGGTACATAAACTTGTCGTGGATCCGAAAAAGAAGCCGGTTACGGCAGAAGAAGCGGAACCATGGCGAAGAAAGAAGTCAGGCGGCAGCCGCCGAAGTTAAAAATTTACTTGATGCAGGGTTCATTTGGCAATGTTACTTCCCAGACTGGGTTGCAAATGTGGTGCTTGTTAAAAAGCCGAATGGCACCTGGCGAATGTGTGTAGACTACACAGACTTAAACAAGGCGTGCCCCAAAGACAGTTACTGATTAGGGGATTTTTTATCCACCAATCACCGTCTGACAAGTGGACCAACCAGGTTCCGCCACGTGTCCTTCACGAAGGCCAACAGGAGCCTGCCACGTGTCAATCACAGATACGTCCTCTACGGACCACTATAGACACGCCACGTGTCCACCCATGCCAAATGGGAAAACCGG
Source organism: Chenopodium quinoa (assembly GCF_001683475.1). Lineage (NCBI taxonomy): Eukaryota > Viridiplantae > Streptophyta > Magnoliopsida > Caryophyllales > Amaranthaceae > Chenopodium > Chenopodium quinoa. The sequence goes on from NW_018743248.1 coordinate 9,293, forward strand.
CCATCAAGGCCCAATCCAGTCTAGAGGCCCGATCAGCCCTAGGTTTACCTTAAACCTAGAGAGTTGCACGCTTCTCAAGGCTATAAATACTCAGTTAATCCTCATTAATCACAGAATCAGATAATCAAGAAATCAAGCAGAGAAGAACAGAGTTATTAACAACCGGCTAATCTCGCTAACAACGCAGATTACCAACCCTAAGCACTCTCACCTAGAGAGATCTCATTACTTTAATTTCTGTATTAATTACTCCTTATCAGGTTACTAACTTGACCGTTGGAGGCGGAGCTCTCAGGAGTCTCCGTTATTTTGCAGGTACAGGCGTTCGGTTCCAGTCTCGGAATTGTAACTCTCCCGCAGGACAACAGAAAACCCGAAACAGTTACCCTCTGCCTAAAATTGATAACCTAGTCGACTCAACAGCCGGCCATGCTTTGATGAGCTTTATGGACGCCTACTCTGGTTTCCATCAAATTCCTTCATGGAAGAAAGATCAGGAGAAGACAGCCTTCGTCACTGATCAGGGGTTATATTGTTACACGGTCATGCCGTTTTGGTCTTAAGAATGCCCCGGCCACTTTCTAGCGAATGATAAACACTGTGTTCTTTGATCAAATTGGGAGAAATGTCGAGGCATATATTGATGATATGATTGTCAAGTCTAAACTTCAGAAAGATCATCTGTCGGACCTCCGAGAAACTTTCGCCACACTCAGGCGGCACCATGTCATGCTCAATCCCAAGAAATGTGTCTTTGGAGTTTAGTCTGGGAAATTTCTCGGATTCCTTATTAATCAGAGAGGAATAGAGGCGAATCCTGAGAAGGTGCAGGCGGTCATTGACATTCAGTCGCCTCGTACCATCCGAGAGGTTCAGAAGTTAACAGGTTGTCTGGCGGCCTTGGGAAGATTTTTAAGCCGATCAGGCGACAAATGCCTATACTTTTTCCAGGCAATTAAGAAAAAGGCAAGGTTTGAATGGGGGCCGGATGCTGAGGCGGCCTTCCAGAAATTGAAAGTTCACTTGCATTCCTTGCCGAGGCTGGTCAGCCCTTTGCCCAAAGAAGTACTCTACATGTACTTGGCCGTCTCTGATCATGCGTTAAGCGCTGTTCTCTTTGCTGAAAGAGACGGCTGTCAGCTCCCGGTCTAGTTTGTCAGTCATGTACTGAAAAATGTCGAGTTGAGGTATCCCTTAGTGGAGAAATTTGGTCTTGCACTCTTCATGGCTGTTAAAAAATTGAAGCCCTACTTTTTGGCACATGCAGTCGTCGTGTATACAGACCAACCTATCAAGAAGCGACTGACCATCATGGAGTCGTCAGGCCGAATGATCAAATGGGCCATAGAAATACAGAGCCTCGAAGTTACCTTAGAGCCTAGAAAAGCAGTGAAGGGGCAAGCCTTTGCTGACTTTATTGTTGAGATGACTCGTCCTCCTGACTCTCAAGTTACAGACCAAGTATGGAAGGTATATGTGGACGGAAGCTCTACTTCAAATGGTTGTGGAGCAGGCGTCATATGTCAGTCGCCAAAGGGCGACAGGTACGAGTATGCTTTACGCTTCAGTTTTCAGGCCTCAAACAATGAGGCAGAATATGAAGCTTTACTAGCCGGAATCCGCATGTGCAAGGCGGCAGGAGCAAGAAAAATAGACGCCTGTTCCGATTCACAATTGATAGTGAGTCAGTACAATGGGGAATACGAAGCAACCCATCCGGCCATGATCAAGTATTTACAGGCGGTCCGACAAGCAGTCGACTCCCTTGAGGATTTCCATCTGACCCAAGTGCCGAGATCAGAAAACAACCAGGCGGATGCACTTTCAAAATTAGCATCATCCGCCTCCTGTGATACTCCTCGAACTGTTTTTTGGGAAGTAATGGAGAGAAGAAGCATTGAGGAAGAACCTATTGGAATCTTAGACAGAAGCTCAACCTGGATGGATCCAATCAGGGCATATATGGCAAATGGTACCCTGCCGGATGATCATCAACAGGAGGCAGCACTGAAAAAAACGAGCAACCAGTTTTGAAATAATAAAGGGAGAACTTCACAAAAGGGGGTACCTTCAACCCTTCTTAAAGTGTGTTACTCTAGAAAAGGGGCGAGAGATACTGGACGATCTTCACTCTGGTTACTGTGCTTCCCATATAGGCGGTAGGACGCTTGCTCAACGGGCAAGGCGGCAGGGCTACTTTTGGCCTACTTTAGAAGCAGATGCGATGGTGATGGTGAAAAAAATGTGACAAGTGCCAAAGGTTTGGCAAACTAATTCACCGTCCGGCTACTGACCTCACTACCATTCATAGCCCACTACCGTTTGCTAAGTGGGGCATGGATATTCTGGGTCCATATACGCCTGCTACAGGCGGAAGGAGGTACATACTTGTTGCCATCGACTACTTCACTAAATGGGTAGAGGCGGAGGCTGTAAAGGGAATCAAGACGAAGGATGTAATTTCATTCATTTGGAAAAATGTCATCACTCGGTTCGAGGTTCCCATGTCTATGGTTTTTGATAATGGTCCCCAATTTGAGACGTCTGTTCTCAAAAGCTGGTTGGGTGACCAAGGAATTGCACACTACTTTGCATCTGTCGGTCGTCCACAAGCAAACGGCCAGGTAGAAGCCTTTAATAAAATCATCTCATACGGTCTCAAGAAAAAGATTGAACGAGCAGGCGGCCTATGGGCGGATGAATTACAACATGTTCTCTAGGCCATTAGGACGACTGAAAAAAGGGGCGACTGGAGAAACTTCATTCCTCCTAACTTATGGTGCGGAAGCTGTTCTTCCAATAGAACACTACGAGCCGACTCTTCGAGTAATGCTATATGACGAAGAGGCAGACTGGGAAGCCATGCGCCTGGCATTAGACTCACTTCCTGAAAGGAGGGGCAATGCTGTCTTGCGCCATGAAATTTACCGCCCGAGAATGACTAGATCATACAACAAAAAAGTACACAGGCGTCCACTCAAAGTGGGGGACTTTGTACTTAGAAAAATGGAAGCAGTTGGTAGGGCTAATGAGTCTAGCAAACTAACTCCCAACTGGGAAGGACCCTACCGAATCTGTGAAGAGGTCAGGGACGGTACCTACCGTCTGGGAACACCAGACGGACAACCGTTGCCTCGAACTTGGAATTTAGATAATCTTAAGAAATATTTCTTTTGAATGATGTAAATAGTCAAGGGCTACTTAATAAAAGTTTGCATACTTAATATTCAATTTTGTACTAAGAGGGGCATGCCTGCTGAAAAACAGTCGGCTACTCTCCATGTTTAATTTTTATTCTTACTTAAGAGGGGCAGGCCGCCTATACATTTACAGTCGGCTACTCTCCATTGAGTATTTTTACTCTATCTTCAGAGGGGCATGCCGGCTGTACCTAGGGCTAGCAAACAGGTCGGGTTGGGTTGGGTTCAGGTCGACCTGTTTAGATAAACAGGTCAGGACCCCCCAACCCGAACCCGACTTGTTTACTTAAACAGGTCAAAAAAGTCAACCTGAACCCGACCTGGTTTTAAACAGGTTGACTTGAACCCGACCCGTCTAAACCTGTTTTTTTTTTTTTAATAATTAATTAATTAATTAATTATTTTTTATTTAAATAACCTTGTAATTTGTTTACCTTGTATATTTTTTTTAAATATAACTGTATCATTCAACTAACATAAAATACAAATTCAAAGCAAAATAAGTGTTGTTGTATAGTTTATACAATCATAAAACAATAAAATTAAATATGATTAATTGGCTGGGTATTATCAAATAAATAATTAAGAAATAAAAGCAAAACAAGTGCTGCTGCATTCTCCATAGTTTTGGTATCTTCATCATCTAATTCGGATTCGCAAGTTCATGGGTTCAGGAGAAATAGGGCTATCAGCTATCTACCTATCTGTTGATTAAGAATAATTAAATAAATAATTAAGCCAAACGCAAATAGAAATCACAAAAAATGCAAAAAATAGCCAACAACATTCATGCATACCAAGTTTGCAACTCATGATGAAAAAATCAACTCATAAACAAGCTGAAATATTCTCATAAACTCATGAAAAAATCAAATTAAATCGCATAAATAGATGATAAAAAATCAATTAAAATCGTATAATCAAAGTGATAAAAAAAATAGCATAAAATAAACTCATAAACAAACAAACTTCAATCAGGATTAAAATAAGTAAATTGAAGAAATTGAAGAAACAAAACGCATAATAACATGTAAATTAAAGAAATTGAAGAAGAGAAAAAACGTATAAAAAACACAATAAAATTAAGTGAAGAGAATGAAATTAACAGGTAAATTACCTTGATAATGTTTAGATAAAGATTTAATGAGCTTCAATCAACAGTTTCAATGGAAAAGAATTGAAAACAAGAGAGAGGAGAGAGAAAGAGAATGAGTAAAGAGTGAATGATAATGAAAGAGGAGTGAAAACGGCGTGAGGTAAGAAATTTTTTTAGGGTTTTTCATTTTGTTTCATTAGATAGTTTGGGCTTGGCCCATATTTAAAAATTAGGATGTAAAAAAAGGGTAGGAAACAGGTTTAGGCGGGTTGGGTTCGGGTTGACCCGACCTGAAACTGACCCAATTAATTAAATGGGTTTAGGCGGGTTGGTTTCGGGTTGGGATTTCCAACCCGAACCCGACCTGTTTAACTTCAGGTCGGGTTCGGGTTGACCCAATTACATAAACGGGTTGAAAATTTCTCTCAAAACCCATTTAATTCGGGTTGGGTTAGGGTCGGGTTGTCGGGTCGGGTCAGCTTTTGCCAGCCCTAGCTGTACCTTTACAGTCGGCTACTCTCCATTGAATATTTTACTCTATCTTCAGAGGGGCATGCCACCTGTACCTTTACAGTCGACTACTCTTCATTGAGTATTTTACTCTATCTTCAGTGGGGCATGCCGGTTGTACCTTTACAGTCGGCTACTCTCCATTGAGTATTTTACTCTATCTTCAGAGGGGCATGCCGCCTGTACCTTTACAGTCGGCTACTCTCCATTGAGTATTTTACTCTATCTTCAGAGGGGCATGCCGCCTGTACCTTTACAGTCGGCTACTCTCCATTGAATATTTTACTCTATCACCATAGGGGCACGCCGTCTGGACATATAGTCGGCTACTCTCCATAGAAGAGGGCCGACTGGTTCCAAACACACAGCCACCCCCTTATACTTAACTAAAAATGATCAGAGCCTGGCCGACCCTGTGCCTAAACAGGCGGCTACCCTCCTTTTACTTAGCACCTACGTTCACCAAGAACTAACCAAGGCCACAGGCCGAATGATCAGACTAGGCGCCAAGCCAACTGATCCAATATTCAAAACTAATACGACCTGTCCCAACATCAAATCAGGCGTCTGGCGGCATCCCTCCGGATGAAATTCGTCGCAGAGAGCAGCTCCCTTTTGGGTGGAACATTGCTCTATAAACTAATTACACGGCACCTATACGACTGTCCCCAAGGGCAACCACGTAGCCGTTTTTGAGACAAGGATAACTCTATTGCTAACCAAACCAGTGGTAGCAGATGACATCTGAGTCAGATGACCGCCTGTATTACTAGGGATAAATGCAGGGGGTACCTCTTGAGTTAATAGCCAACAAACATTGGCGAATCAAAAGGTTCAGCCGGCCTCCGCCGCCTGGTACCTTTACTACTCAAGCAGGAATGACGGCGACTGAGTAACACCAAAGTTAACTCATAGTCACTCTCACAAACTTAGTATGGAGCCTAAAAGGTATGAGTCGTCCGCCTGTTTTTAGCAAACAGGGGCTCTCAACCACTACTCCTGCTAGGTTAACAAACCTATGAGTTTAAAAGCCAACAAAACATTGGCGAATAAAGGGGAACAACCGGTGTTTCGGGGTTTTTTGATGTCCTGCGGGAGATTTACAATTTCGAGACTGGAACCGGACGCCTGTACCTGCAAAACAAACGGATGCTCCGGATGATTGGAGATCCGCCTCCGACGGTCAATTTAGTACTTGATTAAGGAGTAATTAATGCGGAAATTAAAGTGATTGGGTCTCTCTAGGTGAGAGTGTTTAATGTGTGTAATCTGCTTTTTAGCGTGTTATCTCCCTTAATAAGGATTAAGGGAGGTATTTATAACCTCGGGAAACGTGTCAGTCTAGGTTTAGGTTAACCTTGGGCTGATTGGGCTTCCCTCGGAAGTTGGGCCTAGGTGACCGGTTATCCCAGGTGTCATGGAAGGACACGTGTCTTGTCGTAATTGGTCCATGGTGGACGGATCATTGATTGACACGTGGCAGGCTCCTATTGGCCCATGTGACGGACACATGGCGGAACCTGATTGGTCCACTTGTCAGATGGTGATTGGTGGGGAAAAATCCCCTAATCATTTGCCCCTCACAGGTGGCACGTGACTGGTCACGTGTTACCTGTGACAGGTATCGCCCTGTAACAGGCGACGACCTGCTACAGGTGTCACTCGGCGAGAGGCCGAGAGATTCTCCCGCCAAAATTTTGAATTCTGGAAGTGACCCTTCGCCTTCTCACTTCGCCTATATAAAGGAGTGTTGACTTCGGTCATTTTCACACTTGAAAACTTTGTGAGAGAACATTCGGACCCCTGAACTTGCTCTGACATTTTGGACCCTTTCTGCCTACCGCCTGCTCTGACAAGCCGACTGCAAAGGATTTTCAGAACTTCATCAATCGTCACTCGTTCAGGTAACCGTCGGTTCTCTTACTCTTAATTTTCTCTTTACTTTATTCATTTTTTAAATGGCACCACGGAAGCACACGACACGACCTAGGTTAGTGATCAGCCGGTCACCGGGGACGGCTGAATCTAGGACTAGGAGTGTCGCCTGCCCTTTTCTGGACCCATCTTTGCCCTTTATACAAAGTCCGACTGTATCTGTGTCTATGCAGAGCATGATGGCCAAAACAAAAAAGACTGCCAGGATCTCAAACTCAGACGACTCCTCCCACAGGGTGCCGATTAGTGAAACATCTGACCAGGCGCCAGATGTGGAAGTGAAACAAAGCGGCTTGAAAACCGGCAGTTCTGAGGGAGGAGTCAAAGTGACCCCTTCCTATTTTACAGTTGACAATTCTTCATTCTCTCCTGCTCCTTTTAAAGGAGAGGAGGCGGGCCCCTCCGGGAGAGGGGAAGAGTCGTCCTCTTCGGACTCGTCAGAGGACGATTCCGAGTCTAGCTCTTCTGGCCATGCTTCCCTGGACACAGAAGAGAAAAACAGTCGCCTACAAGAGGCGAGGCTTTCTCACGCAGTTGAGAAGGGGGACGATTGGGCGGAGCCATCCGCCTCTCACCGAGAGCAAAATACCCCCTACTACTGCACGGTACCTCGGGGCCGGATCACGGCCATGCAAGAGAAAGTGGAGAGCTTTATCGCAAACCACACAATGGGCCCCGACTTTTTAGTGTTCGTGCCGGATCCAGAAGACACAGTCGTCTGGCCGGCTGGTACCAGTTATGATGGCGCCTGCTTTGGCTGCTACGAGGCGGCCATCAAGGCTGGGCTGCGCTTCCCACTACATCCGGCTGTTCAGCGGATCTTGGATGGGTATGAGTTGGGGTTATGGCAGTTAGCCCCAAACTCCTGGGTCAACGTACTCGGCTATGTGGCCGGGTGCGAACTGCACGGGGTGGAGCCGATCTTCGAGGCTTTCGCCCACATGAACTACCTCAGCCGGACCCCTAAGGCAACGGTACCGGCTGGTATCAATTGACGAGCCACAGGGGCTACCTCATGACGAGAGGTAAAGCAAACAAATGGAAGGATTGGCGGAGCACCTTCCTCATCATTGAGAGTTCAGACACAGAGCTGAACAAGCGCTTCAACAGGTGGAACAAGAATCCACCCCTTCTTGCAGGCGGCCGCAGCATGCCGCCTGTTCCCCCCAAGGCTAAGAAAGAGATCCTAGATAAAGGACTCTTCAAAGTAGAGTCGAAGGTGAACTCTACTTCAGGGGTACGAGAGCAAGTACCCCTGCACTGCGTCCCGAGCTTCAAATGGCTCTACGACGAGTACTTTTTGGCCGCCTGTGCCTCAGCAGTCGGTGCTTAAGAGGTAGCCGGCCTGTCGAATACTCTGTTGTTCCATTCATTTCTTGTTATGACTTTTATTAACTTTGCTATTTGTTTTTGCAGCGGACGCCATGAGAAAAATTACCGCCTTCCAAGACTGCCGGCGGCCATGTTGCCGGCCTCCATCATGCAACAGTCTTCAACCGACTCCCCCAACAAGGGGGCACCTTGGTGGGCTTCGAACCTTTCACCCTCTTTTTGGAGTTGTGTTAATGCATATACTGACTCTTTTCTTCTTTTATAGACGGGCGCTCCAAGAGCTTCTTCTTCCCAACTGCCGGACCCCAAGGCCGGAGGACGACTGTTGCGAGCTCTCCTGGTTCTGCCAGGAAACATGCGGCGGCTGAGAAACAGCCGGCCACTTCTTCTAAAACTCCAGCTGGGCCACCTAGAAGTATGAAATTATCCTTGTAAATTTTAGACTTGCTCCCTTCTTTACTAGGTCTAATCCGTTTGTTTATGGTTGATGCAGCCGGCCCTCAGGAGCCTGACTTGGTCGAGGTGGCCAAGTCTATGATCAAGGTCGTTCCTCCAGCTGAAAGGGAGGCGGTCAGGGGTGTCAGCACCCTTGACCTAGACGGGATTGCTGGGGTCCTTGTTGAGGTATACTTAGCATATTTTTGAGTATTTGATTTCCAGGACACCTGTTTTCTTTTTGTTTGGAAACTGACGACTGTTCCCCTTTTTACTTAGGCCCTGCTCCGAGTGAACGGCCTTCGCAAGCCGCTTGACCGGAGGAACAAAGAGGTAAAGGCTGCAAAAGCTATGGTCGCCTCTGACTGTGATAAGGCAATGTTTCAAATTGCCCAAAATGAAGTTCTGACCATTGATATTCTTTATTATCACGCGCAGGCTACCGCCGCTATCCGGGCTCAGTTAGAGGCGGCCCAGAAGAGGAATAGCGAGCTGGAGGCGACCATCAACAACCCTCAAGGCCGAGCTGAGACCTCTTCGCCAAAAGATGTCCTCATACGAAACCTTGGAGAAATCCTTGGCGAGCGTAAAGGTACGCCTGGTGACCCAGGAGAAGAGTCTTACTCAGGAGCTCTCGGAAAAGGCCGAGCAAGAAAAGAAAGAGCTGGTCGGGGAGATGATGGAAGACTCTGCTCAAATCCAGCGCATGACTTTGGGCCGCCTCTTCCCCAATGCCGACTTTGCCTCATGGGAAAAAACGTACCGCTAGTGTTCTGATAGATATAATCAAGAGATCCTGGCGGCTGCTGAGGAAGAGGCGTTAGAGGAGGTGTTGGAGGAGGAGCAGCCAGTAGTGGCGCTTGTGCCGCTTGGGGTAATGCATCAAAGAAGGATGCAGCTGAAGCCGAGTCCAGCAAGAAGAGTGCTAACCAGGCGGCAGCTGCTGATATTGAAGATCTGCCCCCTTAAGCTTTATGTCTTCTTTCCACGGCCTGCGTGCCGTTTGTTTGTATTTACCCGGCAGGGGGCCGGGGCTCTGAATATTTTGCCGGTCTTTAATGATCGGCTTCTTTTTAATGAATTTTTTGTTTTGCTTCAAATTTGTTGAATATTCTGATATCCAATTGTACACTATACCGACTGTTTTACATGGCCGATAGTTGTAGACAGGTACGGATAGTTAGTCACGCCGCCTATGCCCCTAGGACGACTGGTTGTCTGTTTCCAGTTTAGACGATCAGTCGGCCATTTAATCCAATCGGTATTCGAACCATTTTAAAGACTGGATCCCCTTTAGGCAGGCGTCCTGTCCTTTGTAAAATTAACCAAGTAGGAAAGTGGTTTGACCAAGTAAACATGATTGTTACCTAGTCGCCAAGTAACTGAGTAGTAGAGGTATCAAGCGGTTGGTACCGGTTGTTCCCCTTTAATTCGTCAATGTTCGTTGGCTTTTAACTCATAGGTTGTTAACCTAGCAGGAGTAGTGGTTGAGAGCCCCTGTTTAGGCTCATACCTTTTAGGCTCCATACTAAGTTTGAGAGAGTGACCATGAGTTAACTTTGGAGTTACTTCAGTCACCGTCACTCCTGCTTGAGTAGTAAAGGTAACAGGCGGGAGGCCGGCTGAACCTTTTGATTCGCCAATGTTTGTTGGCTATTAACTCAAGAGGTACCCCCTGCATTTATCCCAAGTAATACAGGCGGTCATCTGACTCAGATGTCAACTCTACCACTGGTTTGGTTAGCGATAGAGTTATCCTTGTCTCAAAAACGGCTACGTGGTTGCCCCTTGGCGACAGTCGTATAGGTGCCGTGTAATTAGTTTATAGAGCAATGTTCCACCCAAAAGGGAGCTGCTCTCTGCGACGAATTTCATCCGGAGGGATGCCGCCGGACGCCTGCTATGATGTTGGGACAGGTCGTATTAGTTTTGAAGATTTGATCAGTTGGCTTGGCGCCTGGTCTGATCATTCGGCCTGTGGCCTTGGTTAGTTCTTGCTGAACGTAGGTGCTAAGTAAAAGGAGGGTAGCCGCCTCTTTAGGCACAGGGTCGGCCAGGCCCTGATGATTTTTAGTTAAGTATAAGGGGGGGTGGCTGTGTGTTTGGAACCAGTCGGCCCTCTTTTATGAGAGTAGTCGACTATATGTCCAGACGGCATGCCCCTATGGTGATAGAGTAAAATACTCAATGGAGAGTAGCCGACTGTAAAGGTACAGGCGGCATGCCCCTCTGAAGATAGAGTAAAATACTCAATGGAGAGTAGCCGACTGTAAAGGTACAGACGGCATGCCCCTCTGAAAATAGAGTAAAATACTCAATGGAGAGTAGCCGACTGTAAAGGTACAGGCGGCATGCCCCTCTCAATGAGTAGCCGACTGTAAAGGTACAGCCGGCATGCCCCTCTGAAGATAGAGTAAAATACTCAATGGAGAGTAGCCGACTGTAAAGGTACAGACGGCATGCCCCTCTAAAGATATAGTAAAATACTCAATGGAGAGTAGCCGACTGTAAATGTATAGGCGGCCTGCCCCTCTTAAGTAAGAATAAAAATTAAACATGGAGAGTAGCCGACTGTTTGTTAGTAGGCGTGCCCCTCTTAGTACAAAATTGAATATTAAGTATGCAAACTTTTATTAAGTAGCCCTTGACTATTTACATCATTCAAAAGAAATATTTCTTAAGATTATCTACATTCCAAGTTCGAGGCAACGGTTGTCCGTCTGGTGTTCCTAGACGGTAGGTACCGTCCCTGACCTCTTCACAGATTCGGTAGGGTCCTTCCCAGTTGGGAGTTAGTTTTCCAGACTCATTAGCCCTACCAACTGCTTCCATTTTTCTAAGTACAAAGTCCCCCACTTTGAGTGGACGCCTGTGTACTTTTTTGTTGTATGATCTAGTCATTCTCAGGCGGTAAATTTCATGGCGCAAGACAGCATTGCCCCTCCTTTCAGGAAGTGAGTCTAATGCCAGGCGCATGGCTTCCCAGTTTGCCTCTTTGTCATATAGCATTACTCGAAGAGTCGGCTCGTAGTGTTCTATTGGAAGAACAGCTTCCGCACCATAAGTTAGGAGGAATGGAGTTTCTCCAGTCGCCCCTTTTTCAGTCGTCCTAATGGCCCAGAGAACATGTGGTAATTCATCCGCCCATAGGCCGCCTGCTCGTTCAATCTTTTTCTTGAGACCGTCTGAGATGATTTTATTAAAGGCTTCTACCTGGCCGTTTGCTTGTGGACGGCCGACAGATGCAAAGTAGTGTGCAATTCCTTGGTCACCCAACCAGCTTTTGAGAACAGACGTCTCAAATTGGGGACCATTATCAAAAACCATAGACATGGGAACCCCGAACCGAGTGATGACATTTTTCCAAATGAATGAAATTACATCCTTCGTCTTGATTCCCTTTACAGCCTCCGCCTCTACCCATTTAGTGAAGTAGTCGACGGCAACAAGTATGTACCTCCTCGCCTGTAGCAGGCGTATATGGACCCAGAATATCCATGCCCCACTTAGCAAACGGTAGTGGGCTATGAATGGTAGTGAGGTCAGTAGCCGGACGGTGAATTAGTTTGCCAAACCTTTGGCACTAGTCACATTTTTTCACCATCACCATCGCATCTGCTTCTAAAGTAGGCCAAAAGTAGCCCTGCCGCCTTGCCCGTTGAGCAAGCGTCCTACCGCCTATATGGGAAGCACAGTAACCAGAGTGAAGATCGTCTAGTATCTCTCGTCCCTTTTCCGGAGTAACACACTTTAAGAAGGGTTGAAGGTACCCCCTTTTGTGAAGTTCTCCCTTTTATTATTTCAAAACTGGTTGCTTGTTTTTTCAGTGCTGCCGCCTGTTGATGATCATCCGGCAGGGTACCGTTTGTCAGATATGCCCTGATTGGATCCATCCAGGTTGAGCTTCTGTCTAGGACTCCAATAGGGTCTTCCTCGATGCTTCTCTTCTCCATTACTTCCCAAAAAACAGTTCGAGGAGTATCACAGGAGGCGGATGATGCTAATTTTGAAAGTGCATCCGCCTGGTTGTTTTCTGATCTCGGCACTTGGGTCAGATGGAAATCCGCAAGGGAGCCAACTGCTTGTCGGACCGCCTGTAAATACTTGATCATGGCCGGATGGGTTGCTTCGTATTCGCCATTGTACTGACTCACTATCAATTGTGAATCGGAACAGGCGTCTATTTTTCTTGCTCCTGCCGCCTTGCACATGCGGATTCCGGCTAGTAAAGCTTCATATTCTGCCTCATTGTTTGAGGCCTGAAAACTGAAGCGTAGAGCATACTCGTACCTGTCGCCCTCAAGCGACTGACATATGACGCCTGATCCACAACCATTTGAAGTAGAGCTTCCGTCCACATATACCTTCCAGACTTGGTCTGTAACTTGAGAGTCAGGAGACGAGTCATCTCAACAATAAAGTCAGCAAAGGCTTGCCCCTTCACTGCTTTTCTAGGCTCTAAGGTAACTTCGAGGCTCTGTATTTCTATGGCCCATTTAATCATTCGGCCTGACGACTCCATGATGGTCAGTCGCTTCTTGATAGGTTGGTCTGTATACACGACGACTGCATGTGCCAAAAAGTAGGGCTTCAATTTTTTAACAGCCATGAAGAGTGCAAGACCAAATTTCTCCACTAAGGGATACCTCAACTCGGCATTTTTCAGTACATGACTGACAAAGTAGACCAGGAGCTGACAGCCGTCTCTTTCAGCAAGGAGAACAGCGCTTAACGCATGATCAGAGACGGCCAGGTACATGTAGAGTACTTCTTTGGACAAAGGGCTGACCAGCCTTGGCAAGGAATGCAAGTGAACTTTCAATTTCTGGAAGGCCGCCTCAGCATCCGGCCCCCATTCAAACCTTGCCTTTTTCTTAATTGCCTGGAAAAAGTATAGGCATTTGTCGCCTGATCGGCTTAGAAATCTTCCCAAGGCCGCCAGACAACCTGTTAACTTCTGAACCTCTCGGATGGTACGAGGCGACTGCATGTCAAATGACCGCCTGCAACTTCTCAGGGTTCGCCTCTATTCCTCTCTGATTGATAAGGAATCT
>NW_018743249.1:0-26031 GCF_001683475.1 Chenopodium quinoa
CTTTTTTTTTTGTTAGAGGAACTTCCGTTTTCCTTGCTTGTTATTTCAAATTCCACACCATCACCTTGCAACTTTCCGATTTTAAATCATTACAAACTATCATGTCTCAAACTTCACAAGTCATTGGGCGAAAAGTGAAACAAAAGGTCATGGGGTTTGAATGTGTTTATGAACAAAGAGGTGCAGGCTCAATCATGGCTAGCAAGGGGCAAACGCAAAAAGAAAAAAAAAATATATATAATTTATCAAGAAGCAACAAAAGGAAAGATAAACCTAGAAAAGCAAAATAGTCACCGAAGAAAATGCTTTTATCGTCCTTAGATATAGTTCGGTCGCGATCTCGGGTAGCTAGACAACAAGTTCTCGATCGAAGCATGCCTTGGTAAGGATCCTAAGCCGCTCATACAATAAGTGGTGGAGGCTTGAACAATAAATCTGACATGGGTTACAAAAACTACCTTTAGGGCTTTAAATCCCCCAAAGAGGGCAACGCCATCTTACCACAAACAAGTGAATTTGGGTTCGGTGGGCCTTACGAGTTCTAGCAACTACCTTAGCATAGACATATCTTAGAGTCAACCAATGGCAATCCAAGAACGCGGAAACTCTTAATCCTTAGGAATAAAGACATTCAAGAACGCAAGTCAAATTAAATTTTTTTTTTTTTTTTTTTTTTTTTTTTTTTCGCTATAAACTAATCTACCCTTGACAAAATTTCTAGATCTTCACCAAAATCTACATTACCTCAAAATTCATCAAGCCGTAAATACATACCTGCACTGGTGAATCGCCATGTTGGCGAATACCAGTAATCATCATTATCGACAGGGAAAACGGGGGGCGGACTCAGCGGTATCCCATCAAACCGAGAGAAGCGTCCCCAAAGCAGCATCATCATCAAAATCATATCAAAAACTCATCAACAGGATTAGTGAACAGGGGCAAAGTCAACCAAAGAAAACAGTCATGTAACTCAGTAGAATCAGCAGCATGAAGGTACAGGGAAAACAATGAAAGACCGGCAGGCGAGCAAGTAAGAATCCCAACCAAGTCACTCCCTACCAAGAGTATATCTCCAACTCATCAAAATAAGCGTACAAAAACAAGGGAGAGAGATATACTCAAGGACGCAGCCTACTGGCCACTAGAGCCGGGCTCACTAGGTGAGCCAGACCGACGTGGCGGCTCGTCATAAGTGAAGCCACTAGGGGGGCCGAAAAGGCCCCAACCACCGTCAAAGCCCGGCGGCCAACCGTAGTGACCTCTGTAAAGATCCTCTTGCCAACTAGGCAAAGGATCAGAGGGAGTGTCCTCGGATTGAGAGTACAGAGGGGCGGGGTGATCAGGATGTGCATAGGGGTACGCAGGGTCCCTCTAAAGTCACACCCGCCGGGCACACGATAATCGTACTGCCCGTCCTCCTCTGGGAAGCTGCGGAGCTCCCTACTAGGCTCGGAAGGACCTTGCAGTAGGGGTAAGTGGGGAGATTGTCCCCCCCCCAAGAAGGAACAGGGCCGTGCTGAGGCGGCCAATTGGGGTAGTTCACGGGGGGGCAATCTCTCCTCTATCCACAGCGGAGTCATAGAGGGCCTGCTGCTGCAGATGGTGGCCTTGCTGTGACTCATAAATTGCCTGCAACTGCCTAGCTATATCAGATAGCTGAAATGTACCAATACCTGCGGGTTGCTGGGTAAACGGCTGCTGCTGCTGCTCCTCCTGAACCTCCTCCTCATTACCCATTTCAACCTCATCGTCCCATCGACATCGGGCACTCGCCCGCTATCTCTCAAAACTCTCCACACATTAGGGGACTGACGCGTGAGAGAAGTGAAGTGAGGCTTGGGGAGGAAACAATGGTGGGCTCCTCTAACTAGCCACCTAAAAGCATTGGGGTTCGCCGTGGGGGTAATAAAATCAGAACGGCGAAGCTGGTCCAAATCAAGGTAAATATCCCCACTACTACCTACGGCCGTGCATAGAGGTAGAAGGTCAGTGTAACCTAATTTGGTGGCCAGTCTAGTGACCATCGCCCCGCAGTGTATGTCCCCTGGCTTTTTCCCCTTTGCTATGGCTTGGGAGGTTTGCATGAAGAGGAAACCCAAATTCAACCTCCGAGCATGCTCTGGCTTTGTGGCTATCCATAGGCAAAGGACCTCTTCCTTAGTCAGCTTCCCTAGGTCCTGCTTAGGAATGATAGAATACCCTAATAAACGGTGTAGGATCCTAAGGGCAGGGTGCCAAATCTCACTGGCTAAGGAAGTCCGGGTGTAAAACTCATTTTTGCCTGAAATGGAACGCCACCAAGCGTACTCACTATACTCCCCAAAGCTCTCATATAGAGGGTAGTGAATGTCGGCATCGGGGTGAAGGTCGAGGGCTCGGTTGAACTCTGCCAATGACATTGTGTGGGGGTTGTTGAAGAGTTGGAAAGAAATTCGAAAGTCGTCATTTTTCTAGACTATCCACTTGAAAAGACGAGAAAAACTCTAATGTGGGTTCTTTGTAGGTCATGAATGAGGAGTTTATGAATGACCCTAATCGAAGGTTGTCAAAAAGAATCCACAAATCATCATTAATACCGAGTTTTATCATGTCTCCACGATGGTAGTGTCTAGAAGGTCGCAACTTACGTTTTTGCATTTCCGAGTGTATGGAGGAGTGGCTTTTGTGTAAAAATTTTAGGGTGGGTAAGGCATTGGGTTGGTCTGACTCTTGGTTTTGGGACGATTGTCCCGACTTTGCAGTTTTTCTCTTCTTCCCAATTCTTAGACTCATGACTGCCCACCTCTTTTTTTTTTTTTTTTTTTTTTTTTTTTTCACTCCTTTTCAAAGCCAACTCCGGCTATTTCCACCCTTAACCTCCACAAAACTACAATGTACCTGTTCACAAGCAATAATAATCCAACCACGCAACGAATATAGCCTAAGATACTAATCAACAACAACAAGTTCAACAGAATCCAGCAATAATTTCAACAATAATCAACCAAATTTCGCTAATAACCTAAGATAATCAAAATCCTTACTTAAAATTAATCCAAGAGAATAATTAACTAAGGAGATCGAATACCTTTACCTTTATGCGGAAGATTGCTGTTTTGGTGTCGATTTGGTGAAGGATTTGAGTAGGAAGGGGGGGGGGTTCGTTGCGGTTGTGCCCTTGATGCCCAATTGCTACCTTTGAAGATGAACAAACGGAGAGGATGATTGATTGAAGCTTGAGGATGATTGATGTGGTATATATTTTGAGAATGATTGATTTATGAAGGTGGAAGAAGATGATCTTGGCTATGGTGGTGAGGAGCGGCCGCGAAGAGAGAGAAAGGCAAAGAGGGTTTGGTTTATGTTTGTGAGGATTTGGAAATTGTGGGAATATAAGAAGCCACCGTATTTTTTTTTTTTTCTGATATCCAGAAAGGCGCGCCCGCTCCCGATTAAGGCGCACCGCTCCTTAAAGAAAACGCGAGCCGCTCCTATATCGCGCCTAAATCGCTCCAACTTCCTGGAAATCAGTAAAACTACAGCGCGCCCGCGCTAATAGTAGACGCGCCCGCGCCTTCTTTAAAACGCGAGCCGCTCTGGCAATCGCGGCCAAATCGCTCCTGCCTCCTGGAATGGAAGTAATTTTCAGCGTATACCAGGCGCGTCCGCGAAGAAACTAGGCGCGCCCGCCCTTACTGCTCATGCGGATCGCGCTTCAGCCGCGATAAAATCGCTCCAACTCCCTGGAATTGGAGAAATTTTCATTCATAAAAATTGCGCGCCCGCGACGAAACCAGGCGCGCCCGCGCTTTAATGCTGCTGCGGATCGCGCTACAGCCGCGTTCAAATCGCGCTGAGGTTCTGTTTCTTTAGAATTCATCCGAGCACAAATTTCAAAATTCCTCTCTTTTTTTTTTCTGCTTTGCTCTTGCCTTTCTTTCCTCGTGGACACACGCAATCACGCCTGCATCAGAATTGATTGGGAAGAGCGTTAGGTGGATTAGTTCAAGCGATTTGAAAGAAAATAAAATCAAAGAGGTTAGAAACCGGGTTGCCTCCCGTAAGCGCTTCTTTAACGTCACTAGCTTGACGTACTTCACACACGGAATCATGGTGATTTGGAAACATCAATGAGAGATAAATTTTCTGGCTTCTCAATTAGCTGACCCTCATAGTATGGCTTGAGACGCTGCCCATTCACTTTGAATGGAGGGTACTTGTCATTGAAAATCTCAACCGAGCCATAAGGAAAGGTTTTGGACACTTGAAATGGACCGCTCCATCTAGATCTCAATTTCCCGGGGAAGAGCTTGAGTCTTGAATTGTAGAGCAGGACCTTTTGTCCTTCCACAAATTCCTTCTTGGAAATTCGAGCATCGTGCCATGCCTTGGTTCTTGCTTTGTAGAGGCTTGCACTGTCATATGCATTCATTCTCAGCTCTTCCAACTCATGAAGCTCTAGAAGCCTTTGCTCACCCGTACTGTGGAGATCAAAGTTGATTTGCTTGATTGCCCAATGCGTTCGGTGCTCCATCTCTACGGGTAAATGGCAATTCTTCCCATAAACAAGCTTATAGGGGGTAGTCCCTATAGGAGTCTTGAAGGCGGTCCTATATGCCCACAATGAATCAATGAGCTTACTGGACCAATCCTTCCTTGTTCTAGCAACAGTCTTCTCTAAGATGACTTTTAACTCCCTATTTGTGACCTCCGCTTGACCACTTGTTTGGGGGTGGTAAGCAAGGCCTCGCTTGTGAGATACACCGTACTTTGAAAGAAGCTTGTTGAATGCATGGTGCTTGAAGTGTGAGCCTCCATCACTTATGATTGCCTTAGGAACACCGAATCTTGGGAAGATGACTTTCTTGAACAAATTGATGACCACCCTTGAGTCGTTGGTGGGAGATGCCACGGCTTCCGCCCATTTGGAGACATAATCAACGGCAACTAGAATGTGCCGGTTTCCTTGGGATGAGATGAAAGGGCCCATGAAGTCAATTGCCCAAACATCAAAGATTTCAAGTTCAAGAATAGGATTTTGGGGCATCTCATCGCGCCGTGATATGTTCCCTGTCCTTTGGCACCTATCACAAGTCTTAAACAAATTGCCAAGCATCTTTGAATAGAGACGGCCAAAAGAGCATACATTGCAAAACCTTGGAAGCGGTCTTTTGAGCACTCATATGACCACCACAAGGGATGAGTGGCACATTGAGAGCACATCTTGGAATTCTTCATTAGGAACACATCTTCTCAAGAGTCCATCCACCCCTCTCTTCAACAACATGGGGTCATCCCATATATACTTCTTTGCTTCATGCTTGAGCTTTCTATGTTGTTGAGGAGTGAAATCCGGAGGTATGGCACTACAAGCCAAGTAGTTCACAATATCCGCATACCAAGGCTCTGATTTTGCCTCAAGAGCATATAAGACATCATCCATTAGGGCATCTTCAATTGGAAAATCGTCTTCATGTATTCTTGCAGCTCCTAACCTAGAGAGGTGGTCCGCCACCACGTTCTCTGGCTCCCTTCTTATCTCTCATTTCGTAATCAAAATCTTGAAGGACCAACACCCATCTCAACAACCTCGGTTTGGCCTCCTTCTTACTTTATCAAATATTTGAGAGCCGAGTGATCGGTATACACTATTGTCCTGGAACCAATGAGGTAGGTTCTTAACTTCTCAAATGAGTGGATAACCGCCAAAAAACTCTTTTTCGGTAGTTGTATAATTTTCGTTGGGCATCGTTGAGAGTCTTGGACAAATAGTATATAACGTGAAGTTTCCCATCCTTTCTTTGTCCCAGAACCGATCCAATGGCCCCGTCGCTTGCATCGCACATTAGCTCGAATGGTAGAGACCAATCCGGTCCTCGGACTACGGGGGCGGTGCAAAGGGCCTGTTTCAACCTGCAAAATGACTCATGACAAGCTTCATCAAATACAAATTCTTTATCCTGTTGCAAGAGAGATGTGAGAGGCTTAGCAATCAAAGAGAAATCTTTGATGAAGCGGCGGTAAAAGCCGGCATGACCAAGGAAGGACCTCACTTCTCTCACATTTGTGGGAGGAGGAAGCTTCTCGATCACATCAACCTTCGCACCATCGACTTCGATGCCCGCTTGGGAGATTTTATGGCCAAGAACAATGCCGTTTTCCACCATGAAGTGGCATTTCTCCCAATTGAGCACCAAGTTGGCACTCTCACATCTTTCTAAACAACGAGATAAATTCATTAGGCACTGCTCATACGTGCCTCCACCAACGGAAAAATCATCCATAAAAACTTCCATTTCTTCCTCGATCATTTCACTAAAAATTGACATCATGCATCTTTGGAAGGTGGCCGGGGCATTACAAAGACCAAAAGGCATCCTACGATAAGCAAAAGTTCCGTAGGGACAAGTGAAAGTGGTATTTTCTTGATCTTTTGGGTCAATTGGGATTTGGAAGAATCCCGAATAACCATCAAGAAAGCAATAAAAAGCATGCTTTGTAAGCCTCTCAAGCATTTGATCGATGAACGGTAATGGAAAATGGTCTTTGGAAGTGTTGGCATTTAATTGGCGGTAATCAATACACATGCGCCAACCCGTAACAAGCCGAGTTGGGACCAATTGTTGCTTATCATTGATCATTACCGTCATACCTCCCTTTTTCGGCACTACTTGAACCGGGGATACCCAATCACTATGAGCGATTGGATAGATGATCCCTGCTTCAAGTAGCTTGGAAACTTCCTTTCTCACAACCTCTTGCATGGAAGGATTAAGTTTCCTTTGCCGTTGCCTACACGGCTTAGCACCCTCCTCTAAATCGATCTTATGCATGCATAGGGAGGGGCTTATACCTTTGAGATCATCAAGAGTATAACCCAAAGCCTTCCTATGCATTTTCAAAACATTAATCAATGAGGAGGTTTGCTCTTCCGTGAGGTTAGCATTGATAATGACCGGAAAAGTATCATTAACATCCAAAAAGACATACCTCAAGCCCGAAGGTAGAGGTTTCAATTCTACTTTCGGAGCTACCTTACCATTGGAGATTTCCTCCTCTTCTACTTGGAAGACTTCATACGGTTGGGGCATCTCTTGGTCGGGGGTTGTCTCTTCTTTCTCATCAAGCATTTCCTCATATAATTGCATCTCCTTTTGATCACCTACCTAATTCTCATTCAACAAGACATTCTCAAGTAGATCATTAGAAGCATGCATATAAGGGTATCTAAACTCATTCATCAAGTTTTCAATTGTATCTATTCTAAAACATTCATTGTCAGAGGAAGGTTGTCTCATCACCTTATTCAAATCAAATTCGATAGAATCATTGTCAACCTTCAAGGTCATCTTGCCTTCTTTGACATCAATAATTGCTTTAGAGGTAGCTAGGAATGGCCTACCCAAGATTATAGGAATTATTTCATCTTCATCCATTTCAAGAACATAAAAGTCCACCGGAAAAGTGAACTTACCGACTCTAAGGGGTATGTCCTCTACTTTCCCTATAGGCAATTTTGTGGACCTATCTGCTAATTGGAGGGTGATGTTTGTAGGTGAAAGGTTTCCCACATTAAGCTTTTGGTAGACCGAGAAAGGCATTAAACTCACACTAGCACCTAGGTCACACAAAGCTTTCCCCAAATGAACTTCATTGATAGAACAAGGGATGGAAAAACTACCGGGATCTTGCAATTTAGTTGGTAGCTTACTGGAGAGAATAACACTACAATTTGCGGTTAAGCTAACGGTTTCAACTTCTCTCCTTCCATTCAGGAGGTCTTTTAGGAATTTAGAGTAGTGTGGCATCTCTTTCATAGCATCCACAAAGGGTATAGAAACATGCAAGCTCTTTACTACATCTAAAAATTTTCCAAATTGGACATCAAGCCTAGACCTAGCAAATCTTTGGGGAAAAGGCAACCTCTCATTCCTAGGTTGGAGATTAAGGGGTAAAGATGTTTGATCTTTGGTGCTCTCCTTTTCGAGTTCCTTCTCTTTCTCTTTCTCACCCCTCTCATTCTTTCCGGCACTTCCCTCTAGAATCTCATTCTCTCTTGATGATTCATCCTCAACCTCAAGTCCTATCCTCACATCGGGACTCTTCTCAACATTTAGTTCACTCTCAAGGATCTTCCCACTTCTAGTAGTAATGGCATACATAGACTTGGGGTTGACACCTTGACTAGGTAAAGAAGAAGACGAAGAAGGGGAGGATGAAGAACTTGGTTGGGCAATTTGAGAGATTTGGGTCTCAAGCATTTTCATGTGTGCCTTGATTTGTTTCTTTTCTTCCTCTTGACTCTTATTATGGTTTTCTTGATTTTTAATGAAATTTTGAAGCATAGCCATCATAGGATCAGGAGGGGCTTCTATTTGGAGGGTTGAGTAGGGGGAATTTGAGAATGGGGCCTTACTTGGTCAAAACCGGGGGTCTACTATTTTGTGAGAAAGTAGAAGCATTTTGAGGTCTATTACCCCCGGAACCCTGATTGGAATTAAAACGTTGTTGGTTGTTGGAATAGTGTTGTTGGTTTTGATTCCAATTGGGTCTTTGGTTTGAGTAACTTCTTCCATTGTAATTGGAAGAGTTTCCCCTACCTTGGCCTTGGTTATCATAACCACCACCACTTTGATTCCATTGACTTTGATTCCAACCTTGGTTTTGATTCCAACTATGGTTTGGGTTTTGATTCCAATTTGGTCGCATTCCATTATTTCCCTCACGGGGCACAAAATTCATGGCATTAACATCTTCAACATTATCATCATTTTCATGGGGAGGGGGACCTTCACTTATGGACATACATTGTTGAGAATTATGATCATAGCCTCCACATATATCACAAAACATACAACCAGGAGGCATGGCATTGTAATTAGAGGGAGAAGAAGTAGAAGGATTCATACCATGGCCTCCCTTGGGAGAAGGGGAGGAAGCATTTTGGGAACTTGATTTCATGAACTCCTCCATTTGTTTCGCCATCTTTGCCATTTGGTTGGAAACATTTGTGATGGCATTGGTTTGCTCGACGGAATGTACCGTTCCTTTGCTAGAAGTGGCTTCCCTCTCACCTTCGTACCAATCCTCATAATTGCGCACAACTTCTTCTATGATACTCTCCACTTCATCTTCCCTTTTGTTCATGATTGGGCCTCCGGCTCCGGCATCAAGGCTAGTCTTACTTTGAGGGGAGAGTCCTCCGTAGAATGTTTGGAGAACTTGCCAATTAGGAATCCCATGGTGTGGGCATTGCCTTTGTAATTCTTTGAATCTCTCCCATGCCTCACAAAGAGACTCTCCACCTCTTTGGCGGAAACTTTGAATCTTTGAGCGAGCCTCGGCGGTTTTCTTGTGATTGTAAAACCTTCCTAGGAACGCCGTAGTTACCTCATTCCAAGTCGTGAGGGAACCGGGAGGAACATCCTTGTTCAACCAATGTTCCGCCGCTCCCATGAGTGAGAACGGAAACATCTTCAATCTTATGTACTCTTGGGACACCCCGTTGATCTTGATAGTGTCACAATACTTGAGAAATTCTTTGAGATGCTCATGGGGATTCTCAAATTTCCCACCGGTAAATTGCCTCTTCTCTATCATTGAAATGAAATTAGGCTTTATCTCGAAATTGTTCGCTTGAGTGGTGGGGGCTAAGATCCCACTTTGTGAGGCATAAGGTTCGGGTGCTCCAAGTTGCTTTAGTGACCTTTGATCACCCATGCTTTGTTGATTATGGTATTGGGCAAATGGGTTGGGAGTTAAACCTGCAAATGATTCACGATCCTCACTAGAAGAGGGTGAAGGAGTAGGAGAGCTACTAACTTCCTCTTGGAAAGGGTTTTCCACACTATCCCTAATTTCCCTCCTCAATTGAGCAAGGGTGCGCTCCAGCTCTGGGTCTATGGGCGCCAAAGGACTAGAACTTCGTTGCCTCCTGCGCATATACAAAGCTAAGTAGAAAGTGAGCACTGACAAGCAAGGAGTAGTAGGAAAATTAAACAAGTGAACTAGTCTCAACGAAGGGATAAACGTACAATGGAAACCGTTTCCCCGGCAACGGCGCCAATTTGACAGGCGGTATTTTAGGTCGTCACTAAGACACCTCTATCAAATGATATTTGTAGTCCTAAACATGCAACTAAAAGAGTATAGAGGCAAGTTAAGGGTCGAACACAGGGAAACGATTAAGCACCGCTATTTATCTCCTAATGTTAATCTAATTCGATCAAGAAGTGTGGTGGGTAAAGTAATGACTAAAGGGGATAGAACAACAATTAAAATAGGTACTAGGGGGAAGGATCAAACATGCTTTGATTTCAACGAAGTTAGGCATCGGAAAATAGGTTTACATGTAACCCAAGCGACTCATACAAGGCAATATCAAGAATACTCTCCAATCACCTATCGGGATTAAGAGCCTTCCTAGCTAACATACGCTCACACTATCGTCGTAAGGCATACAAGCTAAGGTCATGCAATAATCAATCACCTAATGACTATTCCTAAATCGCACTATCGTCACGATTTAGTTCACGTCATTCAACCACAACATGCATATGGCCATAAACATGGAGTGACTAATAAGTATAAGCACAAGGAAGATTTAATCACAAATATTCCAAATTAACCTAGCCTAACATACATCAAACTCAAAGTATATCTTCACCAAACCCCTAGCAACAAGAAACTACTCACTAGTCATAACTACAACTACAATCATGCTAAGCAACATTATAACCAATGAAATGGTAAGAGGGACAAAGTTTTTATCAACTAAATTAACAAGAGTGGAAGCTTTAATCATAAAAGCAAGAGACAATAGAGAAATATACCAAAACCTTCATTGAAATCCAAATAAAGAGCCACACATCATTCAATCTTCAATCTCCAAGCTTGACCATACATCAATGTTGCAAAATTACTTCTTCAAAAACTAAAAGTAAAACTAATGTTGATAGACAATGAGAATTACACTAAAAGCTATATGATTGTTCAATACAAAATTTCTCTATCAAAGACCTAGGAAATTGATATTTTTGAGCTCTCCCCTTGGGTTTCTATGCTGGCCTTTTTTTTTATCTTTTTTTTTTCCCTTTTAACTTGGGCTGAAATCGGGATTTGAATCAGCAGCAGAGAGGCGCGCTCGCGCCCAACAGTGGCGCGCCCGCGCGTTAAATGATGGCGCGGCCGCTCCTAGAAATGCGCGCCCGCTCCAAAGAGGGTATTTAATGGTTGATCCCGCTCATCAGCGCGCCCGCGCTCTATAGATGCGCGCCCGCTCCTTTGGTTGCGCGCCCGCGCCATTCGTCTGGTTTGGACTTCTTCCTGTTTTGCCCTTATCCCTTCCATCTCTGAATCAACAGCATACGCCTGCAATCATGGAACAGGAAGGCAAGGCGTGATACAACGAAAGGGGAGGGGAGTATAGACTACCTAAACCACATGAATACACATTACGCGCCACAAAGGTAGAATACTCGAAATAGGAGGATCATAGCAAAAACATACTAAAATGAACTGAATTATTACTAAAACTACTAGAAAAGACTATCCTAAGAGCGACATAAATGTCACTCATCACCTGTGGTAAGATATCATCAAAAATATCATCCATTATATCAATTATATCAATGTAGCAACAATTTTCCTCTAACATAGGCCCCTTCAAAACCTTCCCTAAATTAAAAGTAACGTTATCGTCACATACATAAAGGATTAGTTTACCATTTTTAACATCAATGATTGCTCCTGCAGTATGGAGAAAAGGCCTACCTAATATAATGGTTATTTGTGTGTCCTCTGCCATGTCTAAAACAACAAAATCAACAGGAATAAAAAAATTTACCAACTCTGACAGGTACGTCCTCTAAAATACCTAAGGGGTATTTTTACCGAACGATCTGCCATTTGCAAAGTTATATTAGTAACTTTTAATTCTCCCATATTAAGTTTAGCGAAGACAGATGATGGCATGACACTGACACTAGCACCCAAAACACACAAAGCTTTATCAATAAAAACATTCCCAATATGACAAGGGATAGAAAACCTAACGGGGTCCTTTAATTTAGGAGGGGATTTGTTTTGCAATAAAGCGCTACAATCCTCTGTGAAAGCTACAGTTTCTACTTCATTAAAGGCCCTTTTCCTAGTCAGAATGTCTTTCATAAATTTAGCATAAGCAGGAACTTGAGTGATTAAGTCAGTGAAAGGAACTGTTACCTGCAGGTTTTTCACAACCTCTAATAACTTACCAAATTGTTTATGAAGCTTACTCTTTAGATGTCTATTAGGGAATGGAAGTTTGATAACTGGGCTCTTCACATCTCCTCCCTAATCCTGCAATTTACCCTGCACGGAAACATTAGTAGGGTTAGTATCTATTTGTAGCCCTGTAGGGCAAGCAGGATTAGCGTTTGGTATAGAGAAATCTAGATCAGGAATTGGTCTATCTTCCTTTGGCCTAGGAGGTCCATCATAATGTGAACCACTCCTTAGAGTGATTGCATTGGCATGATCTGTAGGATGGATAGGTTGTGATGGTAGAGCTCCCTGCTGACGGGATTGTAGGGTAGATTAAAGTTGTGCAATTTGATTGTCCATGATTTTATTGTGGGCTAGGATAGAATCAATTTGTGCATCCCTACTCTCCATATGCTTTTGCATATTGGTAAGCATTTCTCTAATTTCTGTCATGGCAGGGTCGGAAGATGATGAGGGTGATGCTTGGCTTTTCTCGCCAGAATTAGGATGATAATATTTTTGTTGTGGTGGGGTTTGCTATTGCGGTTGTTGCGGAGGAGGAGGTTTTTGTACATTGGTGCTCCGGTATGAAAGATAAGGATGTTTTTTTAACCGACATTGTAGGAATTGGAATAGGGATTATTCTGCCTATAGGTTTGAAAGGCATTAACTTGTTCCATAGAGATCCTACAATCTTGCTCCCAATGACCTACAATTCCACAATTTTCACAAAAAGCTTCATTGTTAGAAACAACAGAAACATTAGCTACAGAGTTAGGAGCAGCAGTAAGATTATCTAATTTTTGACAAATAGACGTTAATTGAGTTTGCAATAAGGAGACAGAATCGACATTATGTTTTCCTTTATTTGCAAACCCTCTCGGATTCCCATATTGGGAATTGTGTATATCCATGTCTTCTATAACCTGTCCTACATCGTCCACATTTAAATTCATGAACCTCCCACTAGCTGCCGAATCTAGCACTGATCTAGAAGTATTTCCAAGACCATTATAGAATGCTTGGATTAATTGCCATTGTGCTAGATTGTGGTGGGGGCATTCTCTCTGTAGATCCCTGAACCTCTCCCAAGCCTCATATAACGTTTCGTCGGCCTCTTGAGCGAAGTTCTGAATAGCACTCCTTAGCACCGCTGTTCTCTCTACAGGATAATATTTATTATAGAAATTCAAAGAAAGAGTTTCCCAATCAGTAATACCAAGTGCAGTTCTATTCACACCATTAAACCATAATTTAGCTTTGCCACATAATGAAAAAGGAAAAAGAATCTCCCTGATTTGGTCTTGCGTGACCCCGGCTTGTCTGATGGTGTTACAATATTGGCAGAAATCTGCGATGTGATGATTAGGATCTTCAGCCTTAGCTCTACTAAATTGCTTCCTCTCTATCATAGTGATAAATTGGGGCTTGATCTCAAATTGAACTCCATCTAGAGCCGGAGTGGGAGTAAGGTGCGGGAAATCTGTGAGCTTCGGTTGCGAGTAGTCACTGAGTTTCTTCTGGGCCGTCATCTCTGATTCCGAATCTGAAGGAATATTTGTATCACTAGAATCAGAGGGAGGATCTCTTCGACTGTTGTCCTCCTCAGAACCCGCCATAATTTTTCTATAGAGTTTCCTTTGCCTATGAAAAGAGCGCTCGATCACAGGGTCGAATGGGATGTAACTTGATCTAGAACACCTGGGCATAAACAAAGAACTAAAAGACAAATATGAGAATTGCCTCAAAGAACTAACGTTCTCTGAGGCAAAAGGGGATAATCTAGACTACAAAAATAAAATCAGAAAACAAAAATAGAACCGTTTCCCCGGCAACGGCGCCAAATTTTGACAGGGTAAAGTCATATCCCCTAATCAAAAATAATACCTAAATCCTCTAACTAATGTAGATACGGAAGTAGGGTCGAACTCCACAGGGAAACAAGTTCGTTTACTCCTAATTATTTGTTATAATCTAAATTATCAAAGTAACCAATATTTTTTGGAATAAATTCTATACTACGAAGAAAAGGTTTAGGGAGAAAAGAAACAATAATAAGGAAGCCTAGGGTCACAGGTTCACCAATAATTAATATTCCGGGATAAAACGAAGTAATTAATAATTAACATTGCACAAATAACATGATTAATAGGCTCTCGCAATTTATTAATCAACATAGATTTAACAGGCTCTCGCAATTTACTAGATCTAAGTTCCTATTGAAAATAGCCTTTAATATTAAATTAACATCTGCTCGATTCATCAATTCA
The DNA here is from genome assembly GCF_001683475.1 of Chenopodium quinoa. Lineage (NCBI taxonomy): Eukaryota > Viridiplantae > Streptophyta > Magnoliopsida > Caryophyllales > Amaranthaceae > Chenopodium > Chenopodium quinoa. The sequence continues at coordinate 14,496 of NW_018743249.1, forward strand.
ATATTGCTAAACATTCACAATCAAATTACATCTGCTCGATTCATAATCTAATTGCAAAGAATTAAAACAATTCAATAAGAAATTGATTAGGGGATTTTTATCCACCAATCACCGTTTGACAAGTGGACCAACCAGGTTCCGCCACGTGTCTTTCACGTAGGCCAATAGGAGCCTGCCACGTGTCAATCACAGATACGTCCTCTACGGACCAATTGAGACACGCCACGTGTCCACCCATGCCAAATGGGAAAACCGGCCAACAAGGCCCAATCCTGTCTAGAGGCCTGGTCAGCCCTAGGTTTACCCTAAACCTAGAGAGTGGCACACTTCTCAAGACTAAAAATACCTAATTAATCAAGCAATCAAGAAATTAATCTCACCTGAAGAACGGAACAGAACAGAAACGTTACGGAAGACACTAATAACCGGCTAATCTCGCTAACAGAGCAGATTACCAACATTAAACACTCTCACCTAGAGAGACCTTATTACTTTATTTTCCGCACTTATTACTCCTTAATCAGGTACTAACTTGACCGTTGGAGGCGGAGCTCTCAGGAGTCTCCGTTATTTTGCAGGTACAGGCGTCCGATTCCAGTCTCGGAATTGTAACTCTCCCGCAGGACATCAGAAAACCCCGAAACATTTGGCGCCGTCTGTGGGGAGAGTACTTCAGAAATGGCATCCAAGTCTGTACCGACTCCTGAAGAGAGGCGTCCCCTAAACGACCCTCAAGTTCAGTCGGACCATGACACTGAAAGTGAATTTGAAGTTGAAACTCATACAGCTCCAGACGGGACCCTAAGGGCCCGACGTACCCGTCATACCGAAAGGAGGGAACGGGAGCATCTTCAAACAGGAAGCGAGCCAGCAGGCGCACCGCCTGCTCGGCAACAGCCGACTGATGGGTCTGCTCCCATCACAAGGAACGAACTCATGACCTTCATGAGGGACTTCAAGGGAGAGAGATTCAAGAGTTGATCAACAGGAAGCCGCCTGCTTCAGTCAAGGAGCAGTCGGCCAAGAAACCTTCCACTTCACAGAAGAGGAAGCCAGCTCAAGGGCGAGAGGCGACTCCTCATCCTAAATCTAGGAAGCGTGAGCCACCTGCCCTTGATTTCACAAAATTCCGTTATCCTACAGGAAATAGGAAACCGGTTCGTCATATTCAGGCGGACGGGTCAAAGCAAACGTTCACAGATGCTCGGCTACTGCTAGAGCAGAAGAAGAGTGACCGATTGTCAGAGTCGGCTTCTACTTCAAATTTTCAAGACAGTTTGCGAAATGCCTCGATGAGGCATACTCAGTCGTACCATGAGAGTCAGTCAGGCGGCACCTCCCGTCAGTCCGGCTTTCATAGTGCCCAGGCGGTACCAAACTTACCATTTGTGCCGCAACAACAGTATTTTATGCAGCCACCTCCATTTGGTGGACCTGCAGCAAAAAACGTCCAACCTATGGACTGGCAGCTACGGTTGCTTAAACTTGGTGAACAGCCGTCGGCCTTCTCCAAGGAAATTACTGAAGCCGCTCAGCCGGCCAAAGTAAAAAATGTACTAGTAGGCGCCTATGACGGCACTACTAACCCAGAAGACCATCTGATGGCATTCACCAACCTGATGTACCTTCAAGGGTTGGATGATCCCACTTGGTGCAAGTGTTTCCCAGCGACTCTCAAGGGAATCGCACAGCAATGGTTCGGCAACCTGCCGACTGGTTGTGTAAACAGCTTCAGGACGCTTGCTTATTTATTTGCCTCCAACTTCGCCATGAACATCCCTGCGAAGAAAACGACCCTTGATTTGGGAACAATTCAGCAGGGCGAGAAGGAGGGGCTTCGCTCGTACATCAGGCGGTTCAACCTGATGAGAATACAGATTCAAGGGTTACCGGATGAGGTAGCTTATACCGACTTTTTTAGAGGTCTCAAAGATGGGTCTACCTTCAAATTTGATTTGGTTCGAAAAAGGGTGGCGACTCTTCAAGAGGCCTTGATTGAAGCAGAAGCCTATATACAGGCGACTGATCTGTGTACGATAAAACAGTCGGACGGGAAAAGGTTCGACAAAACAGAAGGACGACAGAAACAGTCGTCTAACAAAGATGAGAAAAGAAAAGAAGTCTGGGCGGCTGATTCCTCTAAACAGCCGGCCCAGAAAAAGAAAAAAGAATTCAAACCATACTCCTCAAAGTATGTGTTTAACAAGGATAACCAGTTTATCCTAAAAGAAATAAAGGGACGGATCTCAATTGAGAAGCCGGTCCCCATGAAGGGTTTTGCAAACAACCGGAACCAAGATAAAATCACACCAATGACTGCATCAGTCTCATGCGGTACCTAGACCGCCTGGCTGAGCAAGGTGATCTTGACACTTATGTCAAGAAATCTACGGGGAACACTTCCTCAAAAAAGCAGTCGGCCAAAAAGAATCAACAGGCCGACAGCTCCGATACAGATGATGCAGTCGTCTACACCATTGCAGGCGGCTTCTCAGGAGGCGGCCCCACTATTAGGGGCAACAAAGATAATATAAGGCGGTTAGATGTAAATTCCGTTCACCAAGAACGGCCGTCCAAATATACATTTCCTGAGATTGTCATCACTGAAGAGGATCTAGGAGGAATAAGGGGGCCGCATGACGACCCTCTCGTTATTGAATGTAAAGTGGCCAACCAGAGAGTTGGCCGAATCCTCATAGATACCGGGAGCTCCTCAGATCTCATCAGCAGCAAATGTCTGTCAAAACTGAAATATCAAACGGACTGCATACATCCGGCCTCCCACCCTTTAATAGGGTTTGGAGGAGGAGTCGTTCACCCACTGTGACGAGTAGATTTGCCCATTCGCCTTGGCGAAAAAGGGGAAGGACGACACATGGTAGTCCGGTTCCTAGTAGTAGAGGAACTCTCGGCCTACAACATGATTCTGGGTCGACCAACCCTGAATAATTCCAAGGCTGTTATAATCCCGTCTCTTATGTTGCTCAAGTTTGAGAGGGATAATGGAACAGTCGGCTCCCTAAGGGGAGATCAGAGGATGGCCCGAGAGTGCTATCTCTCGGATGTCAAGCCCACTGTTATGGCCACTGGGTCAAGTGGAGAAAAAACAGACCTTGACAATGTCAAGGAGAGTACGCCTGTTCAAGAAACAGGCGACAAAAAGAGAAAGGCGTCCCAGACAGAGTCCGCAAGAAAAGCAAAAAAATAGCAATCATTGGCAGAGGAGCGGTCGGATGAGTTCCGCCCTCAGCCGGCTGGTGAGCATTCGGACCTGATCTTAGACGACTCATGTCCTGACCGAACAGTCAAAGTTGGGACGACTGCTCTGAGAAACCTTGGTGACGACTTTCACAACCTATTGAAAGAATACAAGGACATCTTTGCATTTGAGGTCCATGAAATGCCAGGCATCAGTCCTGATCTGGCGGTACATAAACTGGTCGTGGATCCGAAAAAGAAGCCGGTACGGCAAAAGAAGCGGAACCATGGCGAAGAAAGAAGTCAGGCGGCAGCCGCCGAAGTTAAAAAATTACTTGATGCAGGGTTCATTCGGCAATGTTACTTCCCAGACTGGGTTGCAAATGTGGTGCTTGTTAAAAAGCCGAATGGCACCTGGCGAATGTGTGTAGACTACACAGACTTAAACAAGGCGTGCCCAAAAGACAGTTACCCTTTGCCTAAAATTGATAACCTGGTCGACTCAACAGCCGGCCATGCCTTGATGAGTTTTATGGACGCCTATTCTGGTTTCCATCAAATTCCTTTATGGAAGAAAGATCAGGAGAAGACGGCCTTCGTCACTGATCAGGGGTTATACTGTTACACGGTCATGCCGTTTGGTCTTAAGAATGCCCCGGCTACCTTCCAACGAATGATAAACACAGTGTTCTTTGATCAGATTGGGAGAAACGTCGAGGCATATATTGATGATATGATTGTCAAGACTAAACTTCAGAAAGATCATCTGACGGACCTCCGAGAAACTTTCGCCACACTCAGGCGGCACCATGTCATGCTCAATCCCAAGAAATGTGTATTTGGAGTTGAGTCTGGGAAATTTCTCGGATTCCTTATCAATCAGAGAGGAATAGAAGCGAACCCTGAGAAGGTGCAGGCGGTCATTGACATGCAGTCGCCTCGTACCATCCGAGAGGTTCAGAAGTTAACGGGTTGTCTGGCGGCCTTGGGAAGATTTCTAAGCCGATCAGGCGACAAATGCCTATACTTTTTCCAGGAAATTAAGAAAAAGGCAAGGTTTGAATGGGGGCCGGATGCTGAGGCCGCCTTCCAGAAATTAAAAGTTCACTTGCATTCCTTGCCGAGGCTGGTCAGCCCTTTGCCCAAAGAGGATCTCTACATGTACCTGGCCGTCTCTGATCATGCGTTAAGCGCTGTTCTCCTTGCTGAAAGGGACGGCTGTCAGCTCCCGGTCTACTTTGTCAGTCACGTACTGAAAAATGCCGAGTTGAGGTATCCCCTAGTGGAGAAATTTGGTCTTGCACTCTTCATGGCTGTTAAAAAATTGAAGCCCTACTTTTTGGCACATACAGTCGTCGTGTATACAGACCAACCTATCAAGCGGCCGCTGACCATCATGGAGTCGTCAGGCCGAATGATCAAATGGGCCATAGAAATACAGAGCCTCGAAGTTACCTTCGAGCCTAGAAAAGTAGTGAAGGGGCAAGCCTTTGCTGACTTTATTGTTGAGATGACTTGTCCTCCTGACTCTCAAGTTCGAGACCAAGTCTGGAAGGTATATGTGGACGGAAGCTCTACTTCAAATGGTTGTGGAGCAGGCGTCGTATGTCAGTCTCCAGAGGGCGACAGGTTCGAGTATGCTCTACGCTTCAGTTTTCAGGCTTCAAACAATGAGGCAGAATATGAAGCTTTACTAGCCGGGATCCGCATGTGCAAGGCGGCAGGGGCAAGAAAAATAGACGCCTGTTCCGATTCACAATTGATAGTGAGTCAGTACAATGGCGAATATGAAGCAACCCATCCGGCCATGATCAAGTATTTAGAGGCGGTCCGACAAGCAGTCGGCTCCCTTGAGGATTTCCATCTGATCCAAGTGCCGAGGTCAGAAAACAACCAGGCGGATGCGCTGTCAAAATTAGCATCATCCGCCTCCTCTGATACTCCTCAAACTGTTTTTTGGGAAGTAATGGAGAAGAGAAGCATCGAGGAAAACCCTATTGGAATCCTAGACAGAAGCTCAACCTGGATGGATTCAATCAGGGCATATCTGACAAACGGTACACTGCCGGATGATCCTCAACAGGCAGCAGCACTAAAAAAACGAGCCACCTGTTTTGAAATGATTAAGGGAGAACTTCACAAGAGGGGGTACCTTCAACCCTTCTTAAAGTGTGTTACTCCTGAAAAGGGACGAGAGATACTAGATGATCTTCACTCTGGTTACTGTGCTTCGCATATAGGTGGTAGGATGCTTGCTCAAAGGGCAAGGCGGCAGGGCTACTTTTGGCCTACTTTGGAAGCAGATGCAATGGAGATGGTGAAAAAATGTGACAAGTGCCAAAGGTTTGGCAAACTAATTCACCGTCCGGCTACTGACCTCACTACCATTCACAGCCCACTACCGTTTGCTAAGTGGGGCATGGACATCCTGGGTCCATATACGCCTGCTACAGGCGGCAGAAGGTACATACTTGTTGCCGTTGACTACTTCACTAAATGGGTAGAGGCGGAGGCTTTAAAGGGAATCAAGACGAAAGATATAATTTCATTCATTTGGAAAAATGTCATCACTCGGTTCGGGGTTCCCATTTCTATGGTTTTTTATAATGGTCCCCAATTTGAGACGCCTGTTCTCAAAAGCTGGTTGGGAGACCAAGGAATTGCACACTACTTTGCATCTGTCGGCCGTCCACAAGAAAACGGCCAGGTAGAAGCCTTTAATAAAATCATCTCAGACGGTCTCAAGAAAAAGATTGAACGAGCAGGCGGCCTATGGGCGGATGAACTACCACATGTTCTCTGGGCCATTAGGACGACTGAAAAAGGGGCGACTGGAGAAACTCCATTCCTCCTAACTTATGGTGCGGAAGCTGTTCTCCCAATAGAACACTACGAGCCGACTCTTCGAGTAATGCTATATGACGAAGAGACAAACTGGGAAGCCATGCGCCTTGCATTAGACTCACTTCCTGAAAAGAGGGGCAATGCTGTCTTACGCCATGAGATTTATCGCTTGAGAATGACTAGATCATACAAAAAAAAAGTACACAGGCGTCCACTCAAAGTAGGGGACTTTGTACTTAGAAAAATGGAAGCAGTTGGTAGGGCTAATGAGTCTGGCAAACTAACTCCCAACTGGGAAGGACCCTACCGAATCTATGAGGAAGTGAGGGACGGTACCTACCGTCTGTAAACACCAGACGGACAACCGTTGCCTCGAACTTGGAATGTAGATAATCTTAAAAAATATTTCTTCTGAATGATGTAAAGTAAAGAGCTACTTAATAAAGTTTGCACTTACTGTTCAATTTTGTATTACGAGGGGCATGCCGTCTGTACCTTTACAGTCGGCTACTCTCCATTGAGTTTTTCACTCTATCTTCAGAGGGGCATGCCGTCTGTACCTTTACAGTCGGCTACTCTCCATTGAGTATTTTACTCACAATACTTAGCTAAAAAGATTAGGGCCTGGCCGACCCTGTGCCTAACAGGCGGCTACCCTTCTTTTACTTAGCACCTACGTTCACCAAGAACTTACCAAGGCCACCGGCCGAATGATCAGACCAGGTGCCAAGCCAACTGATCAAATCTACAAAACTAATACGACCTGTCCCAACATCATAGCAGGCGTCCGACGGCATCCCTCCGGATGAAATTCGTCGCAGAGAGCAGCTCCCTTTTGGGTGGAACATTGTTCTATAAACTAATTACACGGCACCTATACGACTGTCCCCAAGGACAACCACGTAGCCGTTTTTGAGACAAGGATAACTCTATCACTAACCAAACCAGTGGTAGCAGTTGACATCTGAGTCAGATGACCGCCTGTATTACTTGGGATAAATGCAGGGAGTACCTATTGAGTTAATAGCCAACAAACATTGGCGAATCAAGGGGTCTAGCCGGCCTACGCCGCCTGGTACCTCTACTTCTCAAACAAAAGTGACGGCGACTGAGTAACTCCAACGTTAACTCATAGTCACTCCCTCAAAATTGGTATGGAACCTAAAAGGTTTGAGTCGTCCGCCTGTTTTTAACAAACAAGGGCACTCAAACCCCTATTCCTACTAGGTAACCTATTGAGTTAATAGCCAACAAACATTGGCAAATCAAGAGGATCAGCCGGCCTCCGCCGCCTGGTACCTCTACTACTCAATCTAGAGTGTGACGAAGACTAAGTAACTCCTATGTTAACTTAATAGTCACTCAAACTTAGTATGGAGCCTAAAAGGTATGAGTCGTCCGCCTGTTTTTAACAAACAGGGACTCTCAACCACTACTCTTACTAGGTTAACAAATTACGAGTTAAAAGCCAACATTGGCAATGGGAAACAACCGGTACCCGCCGCTTGTTATCCTACTTACTTAATTCCTTGGCGACTAGGTAATACTATTTACTTGGTCAGACCACTTTCCTACTTGGTTAAAATTACAAAAAACAGGCACGCCTGCCTAAAAAGGATCCAGACAAAATAGTTCGAATACCGATTGAATAATTGGCCGATTGATCGTCTATCCTGGAAACAGACAACCAGTCGTCCAGGGGCATAGGCGGCGTACTTACTATTTGTACTTGTCTGCAACGATTCGGCCATGTACAACAGTCGGTCTAGTGAACAATGGGATATTAGATATGGAATACTTAGACAAATTTGAAGCAAAACAAAAATTTGATTAAAAATAAGCCGGTCATTAAAGACCAGCAAAATATTCAAAGCCCGGCCCCCTGGCCGGGTAAATACAAAGCAAACGGCACGCAGGCCGTGGAAAAAATACATTAAGCTTAAGAAGGGGCAGTTCAGTATTAGCAGCTGCCGCCTGGTCAGCACTTTTCTTGCTGGACTCGGCTTCAGCTGCATCCTCTTTTGATGCCTTACCCCCAAGTGGCACAAGCGCCACAACCGGCTCTTCCTCCTCCTCCAACGCATCTCCCAACGCCTCTTCTTCAGCAGCCGCCAGGATCTCTTGATTATATGTTTCCGAACACTGGCGGTACGTTCTTTCCCAAGAGGCAAAGTCGGCATTGGGGAACAGGCGGCCCCAGGTCATGCGCTGGATTTGAGCGGAGTCTTCCATCATCTCCCGGACGAGCTCTTTCTTCTCTTGCTCGCCTTTTCCGAGAGCTCTTGGGTAAGACTCTTCTCTTGGCTCACCAGGCGTTCTTTTACGTTGGCCAAGGATTTCTCCATGGCTTCGTAAGAGTGCATTTTTTGGCGAAGAGGTTTCAGCTCGGCCTTAAGATTTGTGATGGTCGCCTCTAGCTCGTCATTCTTCTTCTGGGCCGCCTCTAACTGAGCCCGAACAGCGGCGGTAGCCTGCGCCTGATAATAAAGAATATCAATGGTCAGTATTTCATTTTGGGCAATTTGAAACATTGCCTTATCACAGTTAGAGGCGGCCATAGCTTTTGCAGCCTTTACCTCTTTGTTTTTCCGATCAAGCGGCTTGCGAAGGCTGTTAACTCGGAGCAGGGCCTAAGTACAAAAAAAAAAAAAAAAAAAAAAAAAAAACAGGCGTCAGTTTCCAAACAAAAAAGATAACAGGCGTCCTGGAATTCAAAAATATGCCAAGTATACCTCAGCAAGGACCCCTGCAATCCCATCAAGGTCAAGGGTTCCGGCACCCCTGACCGCCTCCCTTTCAGATGGAGGAACTACTTTGATCATGGACTTGGCTACCTCAACCAAGTCAAGCCCCTGAGGGCCGGGTGCATCAAGCGTAAAAAAGCAAGTTAGACCTAGTCAAGAAGGAAGCAAGTGTAAAAGTTTTTACAAGTAATTGTCCATACTTCTAGGCGGCCCCGCCGGGGTTTTAGAAGAAGTGGCCGGCTGCTTCTCAGCCGCCACTGTTTTCCTAGAAGACCCAGGAGAGCTTGCAACAGTCGTCCTCCGGGCCTGGGGGTTCGGCTGTTGCGAGGAAGAAGCTCTTGGAGTGCCCGACTGAAAATAAAAAGAGTTAGTATATGCATAAGACAACTCCTAAAAGAGGAAGAGTTTTTGAAGCCTACCAAGGGTGCCCCCTTGTTGGGGGAGTCGGTACAAGACTGTTGCATGAGAGAGGCCCGCAACATGGCCGCCGCAGTCTTGGATGCTGTTATTTTACTCATGGCGTCAGCTGCATAAAATAAACAGCAAAGTTAGTAAAAGATCCCAAGTAAACAAAGCGTGAAAAAACAGAGTATTTGACAGGCCGGCTACCTCTAGAGCACCGACTGCTGAGGCCACAGGCGGCCAAAAAGTACTCGTCATAGAGCCACTTGAAGCTCGGGACGCAGTTTAGGGGTACTTGCTCTCGTACCCTAAAGTAGAGTTCACCCTAGTCTCTACTTTGAAGAGTCCTTTGTCTAGGATCTCTTTTTTAGCCTTTGGGGGAACAGGCGGCATGCTGCGGCCGCCTGCGAGAAGAGGCGGATCCCTATTCCACTTGTTAAAGCGTTGGTTCAGCTCCGTGTCTGAACCCTCGATGATAAGGAAGGTGTTCCGCCAATCCTTCCATTTGTTCGCCTTACCTCTTCGTCATGAGGTAACCCCTATGGCTTGTTAATTGATACCAGCCGGTACCTCCTGACTTAGGGGTCCGGCTGAGATAGTTCATGTGGGCGAAAGCCTCTAAGCTTGGCTCCACCCCGTACATTTCGCACCCGGCCACATAGCCGAGTACGTTTACCCAAGAGTTGGGGGCTAACTGCCATAACCCCAAATCATACCCATCTAAAATCCGCTGAACAACCGGATGTAATGGGAAGCGCAGTCCAGCTTTGATGGCCGCCACATAGCAGCCAAAGCAGCCGTCATCATAGCTGGTACCAGCCGGCCAGACGACAGTGTCTTCTGGATCCGGCACGAACAGTAAAAATTCCGGGCCCATTCTGTGGTTAGCTATAAAGCTCTCCACTTTGTCTTGCATGGTTGCCATCCGGCCCCGGGGTACCGTGCAGTAGTAAGGGGTGTTTTCCTCTCTGAAAGAGCGGACGGCTCCGCCCAATTGTCCCCCTTCTCAACTGCATGAGAAAGCCTCGCCTCTTGTAGGCGGCTGTTTCTTTCTTCTGAGCCTGGAGAACTGTGGCCAGAAGAGCTGGACTCGGACTCGTCCTCTGACGAGCCCGAAGAGGACGACTCCTCCCTCTCCCAGAGGGGCCCGCCTCCTCTCCCTTAGAAGGAGCAGGAGGAAAATTAGACATATCAACGGTCAAATGGGAAGGGACCACCTTGACCCCTCTCTCAGAACTGTCGGCTTGGCAGCCGCCTCGTTTCACTTCTACATCTGGCGCCTGGTCAGATGTTTCACTAATGAGCACCCTTTGGGAGGAGCCGTCCGAGTTTGAAATCATAGCAGTCTTTTTGTTCTGGCCATCACGTTCTGCATAGACACGGATACAGTCGGACTTTGTATAAAGGGCAAAGATGGGTCCAGAAAAGGGCAGGCGACACTCCTAGTCCTAGATTCAGCCATCCCCGGTGACCGGCTGATCACTAACTTAGGTCGTGTCGTGTGCTTCCGTGGTGCCATTTCAAAAATTAAAAAGAAAATTAAGAGTAAGAGAACTGAGTTACCTGAACGAGTGACGGTTGATGAAGTTCTGGAAATCCGGTGCAGTCGGCTTGTCAGAACAGGCGGTAGGCAGAAAAGGTCCGAAATGTCAGAGCAAGTTCAGGGGTCCGAATGTTCTCGCAAAGTTCTCAAATGTGAAAATGACCGAAGTCAGCACTTCCTTATATAGGCAAAGTGAGAAGGCAAAGGGTCGCTTCCGAATTCAAAATTTGGGCGGGAAATCTCTCGGCCATTTGCAAGGTGACACCTGTAGCAGGCCGTCGCCTGTCACCGTGCGACACCTGTCATAGGCGACACGTGACCAGTCACACGCCACCTGTGAGGGGCAAATGATTAGGGGATTTTTATCCACCAATCACCGTTTGACAAGTGGACCAACCAGGTTCCGCCACGTGTCCTTCACGTAGGCCAATAGGAGCCTGCCACGTGTCAATCACAGATACGTCCTCTACGGACCAATTGAGACACGCCACGTGTCCACCCATGCCAAATGGGAAAACCGGCCAACAAGGCCCAATCCTGTCTAGAGGCCCGGTCAGCCCTAGGTTTACCCTAAACCTAGAGAGTGGCACGCTTCTCAAGACTATAAATACCTAATTAATCAAGCAATCAAGAAATTAATCTCACCTGAAGAACGGAACAGAACAGAAACGTTACGGAAGACACTAATAACCGCTAATCTCGCTAACAGAGCAGATTACCAACATTAAACACTCTCACCTAGAGAGACCTTATTACTTTATTTTCCGCACTTATTACTCCTTAATCAGGTACTAACTTGACCGTT